>NC_070587.1:34330647-34598147 GCF_027409825.1 Scomber japonicus | reverse complement strand
TTCCTTCTTTCCTTCCTTCTTTCCTTTCCTCCCTTTTTCCTTCCCTCCTTCCTTCCTTCTTTCCTTTCCTACTTTCCTTCCTTCCTCCCTCATTTCCTTCCTTCCTTCTTTCCTTTCCTCCCTTCCTCCCTCCTTTCCTTCCTTCCCTCTTTTCCTTCCTTATTCCTTCCTGCCTCCTTCCTTCTCTCTTTCTTTCCTCTGTCCTTCTTTCCTTCCTTCTTTCCTTCCTTCTTTCCTTTCCTCCCTTTTCCTTCCCTCCTTCCTTCCTCCCTCATTTCCTTCCTTATTCCTTCCTGCCTCCTTCCTTCTCTCTTTCTTTCCTCTGTCCTTCTTTCCTTCCTTCTTTCCTTTCCTCCCTTCCTTCCTTCCTTGACTCGAGGACAACAGGAGGGTTAAGTCAGAAAAGGTTCCTAACATGCTGCTGACATGAAGAAAACTTAAACATCCAGGAGAGTAAACTCTGCTTCTTCCACTTGGTTAATGAACTTCCTGTTTCAGTCTGTCTAACGACCTTTAATGACCTTTGTTCATTACACAACAACACGTGTCAGCTCAGCTCATTATCAGCATGAACAATCTGCAGCTCTCTATAATGACTAATTAACTACATCTCTGTGTTAGATCATTTATTAATACTTTAACACAACATATATCAGGTTAGTGCTAATTACCCAACTCCTCTAGTTACATGTATGTAGTAGTGATGTCATCACTAACACACAGAAACCTGTTCACACATCAGCAGCAAGGCTATCAACTCAATACATCAATAATATATAAATACATAAAATAGATAAAACATGAATATAGACAAAGTAACTTTACATTCCAGGAGTCAAAAGATCACATCTCCATATTTCTAACAGAGATAAATAACTTAAAGTAATCATTGCAGCTTTAATAACAGACTCCTTCCTTCTCTCTTTCTTTCCTCTGTCCTTCTTTCCTACCTTCATTCCTTCCTTCTTTCCTTTTCTCCCTTCTTCCTTCCCTCCTTCCTTCCTCCCTCATTTCCTTCCTTCTTTTGCTTCATTCCCTTCCATCTATCTTCCCTTCTTTCCTTCCATCAGTCTTCTCTTCCCTTCCTTCCTTCCTTCCTTCCTTTCTTCCTTCTGGTCTTCTTTTCCTTCCTTCCTTCACTTCCATCTATCTTCCCTTCTTTCCTTCCATCTGTCTTCTCTTCCCTTCCTTCCTCCCTTCTTCCTTCCCTACTTCCTTCCTTCGTCCTCCCTCCCTCCTTCCTTCCTTCCTTCTGGTCTTCTTTCCTTCCTTCCTTCCCTTCCATCTATCTTCCCTTCTTTCCTTCCATCTGTCTTCTCCTCCCTTCCTTCCTTCCTTCCTTCCTTCCTTCCTTCCTTCTGGTCTTCTTTTCCTTCCTCCTTTCTTCCTTTCCTCCTTCCTTCCTTTGTCCTTCCTCCCTCCTTTCCTTCCTTCTTTCCTTTCTTTTCCTTTCATTTCCTCCCTTCCTCCCTCCTATCCTTCCTTCTTCCTTCCTTCCTCCCTCCTTTCCTTCCTTCCTTCTTTCCTTTCCTCCCTTCCTCCCTCCTTTCCTTCCTTCCCTCCTTTCCTCCCTTCCTTCCTTCTTATAATAAATAAAATCTAAGTGAAGAAACAGAGAAAGTTCAGATTTACTGACAGATGATAAAAATGTGAACAGTAAAATAAAATGTTTATGAAGTTTAGAAGTTTGAAGTGTGAAGAAACCTTCGTCTCTTTCTGCTAATTAACTCCTCTTCCTCCTCTCTGATCTGTTCCTCACTAATTACAACAACTGATCTCTGCCTGTGTGTGTGTGTGTGTGTGTGTGTGTCTGTCTGTCTGTGTGTGTATGTGTTTGTGTTTGTGTGTGTGTGTGTGTGTGTGTGTGTCTGTTTCTGTGTGTGTGTGTGTGTGTCTGTGTCTGTGTGTGGGTGTGTGTGTGTGTGTGTGTGTGAGTGTGAGTGTGAGTGTGTGTGTGTGTGAGTGTGAGTGTGTGTGTGTGTGTGTGTGTGTGTCTGTGTCTGTGTGTGGGTGTGTTAATGACTCTCTCCTCGTTAAGGAGCTTAATCAAAATGACCTTTGACCTCCTGACTGAGCGAATTGTTACCTGTTAGAATCAGTCTGAGCTCGTAAATCTAACATCTGTGTGTGTGTGTGTGTGTGTGTGTGTGTGTGTGTGTGTGTGTGTGTGTGTGTGTGTGTGTGTGTGTGTTAATAGCTGCCCTTCGAACCTATTATTTATAGACACAGTTACCGTCACCAACATTGTGTGTGTGCTATGCCTGTATTTTACACACTGGGGTAAAAACGCCTCGTTCATTCATTACGGTAAATTACTAAATGGACAGTGTGTATTATCTCAGTGAACATGTTAGTAGATCACCTGCATGCTTTTTGTGGGTGATGTCATGTTTACATGTTTTTACAAGCGCAGAGCTTTAGTATATCAGACTCATGGTGCACTGCATGTTTCCATATTTCTCAGTGTGAACAAACTTCTGCACAACAGAAGAGATCTGAGACACAGTGTGAGTCGGCGGCTTCCTGGGAATAAAAGTTTCAAACACTGATGTCGTCGTCATAAATCATCCTCCGACTGAAAGTTGGAGTCGACATCTGGAGTCAGACAGACTGCTGATGTTTGAACTCAACAAACACAGCGTTCCCTCAGACGCTCTGCTGAGCATCAACATGCTGCTGATGGGAGTCAAACAGTTAAATAATGCTGTGCAGCTCAGTCTGAGACATGGTTGTTTCCACGGTTACAGAATCGGACTGTGAGCGAACAGAGCAGACAGCTAACAGACCGTGAGCAGATATTTGCTGAATTTGACAAAAATAAAAGTGTAATAGATTAGAAACGCTGACTGCACCTTTAACTGGCCGAGTCAGCGGAAACTCTGAAACTCCTAACTTCAGGACTCCTCAGTTTCTGCTCTGAGAGTCATTCATTGACCAGCAGCTCTGCAGCCTGAGACAACCTGAGACTACCTGAGACAGTCTGAGACAGCCTGAGACAGCCTGAGACAGTCTGAGACAACCCGAGACAACCTGAGACAGCCTGAGACAACCTGAGACAGCCTGAGACAGCCGGAGACAAACTGAGACAGCCTGAGACAGCCTGAGACAACTTGAGACAGTCTGAGACAACCTGAGACAGCCTGAGAGAGCCTGAGACAGCCTGAGACAAACTGAGACAGCCTGAGACAACTTGAGACAGTCTGAGACAACCTGAGACAGCCTGAGACAACATGAGACAGTCTGAGACAGCCAGAGACAAACTGAGACAGCCTGAGACAGTCTGAGACAGCCTGAGACACTCTGAGAAACTCTGAGACAGCCTGAGACAGTCTGAGACAAGATGAGACAAGCGGAGACAACTTGAGACAACCTGAGACAGACTGAGACAACTTGAAACAGTCTGAGACAACCTGAGACAACCTGAGACAACCTGAGACAGCCTGAGATAGTCTGAGATAGTCTGAGACAGCCTGAGACAATCTGAGACAACTTGAGACAACCTGAGACAGACTGAGACAACTTGAGACAGTCTGAGACAGCCTGAGACAACCTGAGACAACCTGAGACAACTTGAGACAGTCTGAGACAACCTGAGACAACCTGAGACAACCTGAGACAGTCTGAGACAACCTGAGACAACCTGAGACAGCCTGAGATAGTCTGAGATAGTCTGAGACAGCCTGAGACAACCTGAGACAGCCTGAGACAGTCTTAGACAACCTGAGACAACCTGAAACAATCTGGGTCAACCTGAGATAGTCTGAGATAGTCTGAGACAACCTGAGACAGCCTGAGATAGTCTGAGACAAATTGAGACAGTCTGAGACAACTTGAGACAGCCTGAGACAACCTGAGACAACCTGAGACAGTCTGGGACAGTCTGAGACAAGCTGAGACAACTTGAGACAACCTGAGACAGACTGAGACAACTTGAGACAGTCTGAGACAGCCTGAGACAACCTGAGACAGTCTGAGACAACTTGAGACAGTCTGAGACAACCTGAGACAATCTGATACAACTTGAGACAGTCTGAGACAACCTGAGACAACCTGAGACAGCCTGAGATAGTCTGAGATAGTCTGAGACAGCCTGAGACAACTTGAGACAGCCTGAGACAGTCTTAGACAACCTGAGACAACCTGAAACAGTCTGGGTCAACCTGAGATAGTCTGAGATAGTCTGAGACAACCTGAGACAGCCTGAGATAGTCTGAGACAAATTGAGACAGTCTGAGACAACTTGAGACAGCCTGAGACAACCTGAGACAACCTGAGACAGTCTGGGACAGTCTGAGACAAGCTGAGACAGCCTGAGACAGACTGAGACAATTTGAGACAGTCTGGGATAGTCTGGGACAGTCTGAGACAAGCTGACACAGTCTGAGACAACCTGAGACAGCCTGAGACAACTTGAGACAGTCTGAGACAACTTGAGTCAACCTGAGACATTCTGAGAAAAGCTGACACAGTCTGAGACAGTCTGAGACAGCCGGAGACAGCCTGAGACAACCTGAGACAATTTGAGACAGTCTGGGACAGTCTGAGACAAGCTGAGACAGCCTGAGACAACCTGAGACAATTTGAGACAGTCTGGGACAGTCTGGGACAGTCTGAGACAAGCTGAGACAGCCTGAGACAACCTGAGACAGTCTTTTTGTTACTATACTTCCACCACAGCTCAACAGGAAACACTAAGAGGAGATATGATGCTAAACAGACTGTAAATGTGTCAGATATCACTTGATATGACTAACTCACACTGATGAAGCTCAATAGAAGCTGATCAGAGACTTTAAATCCACCCTGATAAATAAAATAATGAGCTGTGTGGGTGGAATATATATATATGATTTAAAGATGTCAAAGACAGAAAATAAGAGCAGACTGGCCCTTTAATTTACCAGATGTCAGACTTGGAGTCGTAGCCGTGGTGGTTCAGCACCTCGGGGCTCATGTAGTACGGAGTCCCTGTGAAGGTGGTGGCCAGGTCACATGATCCCATCAGCAGACAGGAAACGCCAAAATCACCTGGAAACAGGAAACAGACACAAGTACAACACACCGATGATTCATGTTTTAATAAATGTGTAAAGTTTATTAAGGTTGTTAAAATATAAAGAGGTTTATGGATCAGGACACTTTACTCTGAAAAATGCTCAGAAACACTAGTTTATATTTAAAGGAAAGGTCAAAGTCTCATGTCTTCTTCCTCTGTTGTCCGAAAACTATTAAAAACACATCACAAACTCTTCAAAATAAAGGAACAAACTTTTCATAATGTAGGAACAAACTCTTCATTCTCATGTATGAGGGGTCAAACCGTGTAATTCTCTAGAGCAGGGGTGTCAAACATATGGCCCGTGGCCCAGAACTGGCCCACCAAGAGGTCCAATTTGGCCCACTGGGTAACTAAAAGTATGAAAATTAGGGCTGTCAAACGATTAATTTTTAAAATTGCGATTAATCGCAGAAGTTCCATAGTTAATCGTGATTAATGGCGTTTTGAATCTCATGTTTAAAATCCTGTTATTTTCCATTTGAAGGCAGTTTTAAGCCCATAATGTAAAGCATTTCTTACCAGAGTGTCTTAACTGGGAATCAATCACGGCTCTGCTGCGACTCCCACACTCCAAAATGGTCCTTTGGTGGAGCTGAGGCTGGCTTGGCTGCACCTGGGTGTTTAGCGTGGAGGTGCTAACTCAAACTCCACGTACTCCGGTGGTAGTTAAACTCCGTTTGACACAGGTTGCATTTTACTTTTGACTTGTCAACTGAAGCGTCTGGAAGTGTTTTAAAGTTAAACAAGCCGTTCAAAAGTCCAGTAGCTCTCTTACTTTCCATCAGCGCGGTAGGTTTACTGCAGGAGGCCACTTCAAAGCATAGCGCTACAGCTAGAGGAGCCGTCTACGGGGGAGTAGAAGGGACAAAAAGGCTTGACACATTAAAATGAGATTTGAAAAAATGTACGCGTTATGGATTGCATTAATCTAATCGCGATTAACACGTTAACGCTGTCAGCCCTAGTTAAAATAAAATAAAAGTTTTTTAATTAAACACAATGTTATTCTCATTTATTTTCACTCATTATTCACAGTCAAAGCTTCTGTCTTCTCACTCCAGATAATTGACTTGTAATGTGATTCAGATTTTTCCTCTGTGGACTTAGACTTATTTTATCAGCATCTCTTACCAGGGAGACCCCAGACAGTTAATTATAGTAAAATTATAATATGTATTATATATGTTATATATTATTTATAGGTTTTACTGGTCCAGCCCACATGAGATCAAATTGGTCTGTATGACTTAAAGCAGAGGCGTCAAAGTCATTTTCATTCGAGGGCCACATACAGACCAATTTGATCTGATGTCATGTGGGCCGGATCATTAAAAAGATGGAAGGAAAGAAGGAAGAAAGGAAGGAAATAAGAAGGGAAGGAAGGAAAGACAGACAAAAGGAAGGAGGGAAGAAAGGTAGGAAAGACAGACAGTGAAGGATGGATGGAAGGACAGATGGAAGGAAGGAAGGAAGGACAGATGGAAGAAAGGAAAAAGGGAAGGTAGGAAGGACAGATGGAAGGAAGGAAGAAAGGAAGGAAGGACAGATGGAAGGAAGGAAGAAAGGGAGGAAGAAAGGGAGGAAGGACAGATGGAAGGAAGAAAGGAAGAAAGGAACCAAGAAAAGTAGGAAGGACGGATGGAAGGAAGGACAGAAGGAAGAAAGGAAAAAAGGAAGGTAGGAAGAACAGATGGAAGGAAGGAAGAAAGGGAGGAAGGACAGATGGAAGGAAGGAAGGAAGGAAGAAAGGACAGATGGAAGGAAGGACAGAAGGAAGAAAGGAAAAAAAGGAAGGTAGGAAGGACAGATGGATGGAAGGAAGGAACGAATAAAGGATAAAAGGAAGTAGGAAGGACAGATGGAAGGAAGGAAAAGAACACAGGAAGGAAAGTGGGCCGGATTGCACCCCTCGGTGGGCCGGTTCTGGCCCAAGGGCCGCATGTTTGACACCCCTGTGTACGACAGATGCCACTGAGCATGTGTGGGAACCTGCAGCACTGGTGGGGGGGGGGGGGGGGGTAAGGGGGGAGGGGGTAATATCAGTCCCACCTGGCCTCTACTGCAGGGGACTGTCAGGCACACTTCTCATCTACTAACGTTGGCCATGCTGCTGTTTCAGTGAAGGCTGTGAAACAAGCTGCCAGCTCTTATCAAAGGCTGCATATTAACTGTAAAGCCTTTAAATCATCTGTGACAGCTCAAAGCACACTCCATAAAAGTCTACACATCAAAATTGGAATAGGTAATGTGTTGTTCATTATTATTATGATGATGGTATATTTGGCATATTTTTTATTGTGTATTGATGTTCTGTTTTAAATCATGGGTTATAGTTTTTTAATCATATACTCAGAACTTTGTACCACTGCTGTCCTCCTCCCAGAGACTACACATGCTAATTAGCTCATTTATTGTCTCTTCTCAAATAAATTAATAAACAATAAAGAATTATTCACAGGAAGCATGTTTCTATTTACAGTCCTGTGTTAGAGGTTTTAGGATGATTTTGAAACCAGAATGAGAAAATCTATAACAAACAGCATCCAACATATACATACCTACGCTCAGAAAGATACCAACAAGCATGGAGGACGTCCCATGAGCCTTTGCAGCGGTAAACGATGAAACTCACCGATTTTAACGAGGTTTCGTTTCAGGAAGACGTTCTTGGCCTTCAGATCTCGGTGGAGGATCCTCCTGCAGGAAGCAGCGCATCAGTCAAACACTGACCTCCCTCATTAGTGATTCAGGTGTTATAATGAGACATGTGGCGCTGTGTGACCAGAGACTGGACCGCTCTGTGAAGTCCGTCTGTCTCCAGTTAATTACACCTTTTTGTCTGGATGACCTTTGACCTTCTGCTGTAATCAAGCTAATTATCCTAATTACCCAGAACATGTAAAACCTTCTAAACTGGCAGAAAAACTAAAAGCGACAGATGGACTTGAAGGTGATCTCCAAGAGGATGCAAGAATTCATGTTGCCATGGCGACCGTGTCCTCACCTGTCATGCATGTAGTGAAGGCCGAGCAGCAGCTGGATGAGCCAATCAATGACCTGGATTTCAGGGAGGCTCCGCCCAGCTTGTCTCACCTCCTCCAGTTTACAGTCCAGGTCCCGATCCTGCAGAGGACCAGACTGCTGTGTCACATGACCACGGTCAAAAACACACAAGTTCCTCTCATTGGCTAACAACTTCAATCTGACCAATGCGGTTTTGTCTAATGCTTCAGACTCTACCAATAATAGACTGGACTCAACCATTAATAGACTGGACTCTACCAATAATACACTGGACTCTACCAGTAATAGACTGGACTCTACCAGTAATAGACTGGACTCTACCAGTAATAGACTGGACTTTACCAATAATAGACTGGACTCTACAAATAATAGACTGGACTCTACCAGTAAAATACTGGACTCTACCAATAATAGACTGGACTCTACCAATAATAGACTGGACTCTACCAGTAATAGACTGGACTCTACCAATAATACACTGGACTCTACCAGTAATAGATTGGACTCTACCAATAATAGATTGGACTCTACCAGTAATAGACTGGACTCTACCAATAATAGATTGGACTCTACCAATAATAAACTGGACTCTACCAGTAAAATACTGGACTCTACCAATAATAGACTGGACTCTACAAATAATAGACTGGACTCTACCAGTAAAATACTGGACTCTACCAATAATAGACTGGACTCTACCAATAATAGACTGGACTCTACCAGTAATAAACTGGACTCTACCAATAATAGACTGGACTCTACCAATAATAGACTGGACTCTACCAATAATAGACTGGACTCTACCAATAATAGATTGGACTCTACCCGTAATAGACTGGACTCTACCAGTAATAGACTGGACTCTACCAGTAATAGACTGGACTCTACCAATAATAGACTGGACTCTACCAATAATAGACTGGACTCTACCAATAATAGATTGGACTCTACCAATAATAGACTGGACTCTACTAGACTGGACTCTACCGATAATAGACCGGACTCTACCGATAATAGACCGGACTCTACCGATAATAGATTGGACTCTACCGATAATAGACTAGACTTTACCAATAATAGACTGGACTCTACCAATAATAGATTGGATTGTGCCAATAATAGACTGGACTCTACCAATAATAGACTGGACTCTACCAATAATAGATTGGACTCTACCGATAATAGACTGGACTCTACTGATAATAGATTGGACTCTACCAATAATAGACTGGACTCAACCATTAATAGACTGGACTCTACCAATAATAGACTGGACTCTACCAATAATAGACTGGACTCTACCGATAATAGACTGGACTCTACCAATAATAGACTGGACTCTACCGATAATAGACTGGACTCTACTAGACTGGACTCTACTGATAATAGACTGGACTCTACCAATAATAGACTGGACTCAACCATTAATAGACTGGACTCTACTGATAATAGACTGGACTCTACCAATAATAGACTGGACTCAACCATTAATAGACTGGACTCTACCAATAATAGACTGGACTCTACCAATAATAGATTTGACTGTACCAATAATAGATTGGACTCTACCAATAATAGATTGGACTCTACCAATAATAGACTGGACTCTACCAATATTAGATTGGACTCTAGAAATAATAGACTGGACTCTACCAATAATAGATTGGACTCTACCAATAACAGACTGGACTCTACCAATAATAGACTGGACTCTACCAATAATAAACTGGACTCTACCGATAATAGACTGGACTCTACCGATAATAGACTGGAGTCTACCAATAATAGACTGGACTCTACCGATAATAGACTGGACTCTACTAGACTGGACTCTACCAATAATAGATTGGACTCTACCAATAATAGATTGGACTCTACCAATAATAGACTGGACTCTACCAATAATAGACTGGACTCTACCAATAATAGATTGGACTCTACCAATAATAGACTGGACTCTACCAATAATAGACTGGACTCTACCAATAATAGACTGGACTCTACCAATAATAGACTGGACTCTACCAATAATAGATTGGACTCTACCAATAATAGATTGAACTCTACCAATAATAGACTGGACTCTACCAATAATAGATTGGACTCTACCAATAATAGATTGAACTCTACCAATAATAGACTGGACTCTACCAATAATAGATTGGACTCTACCAATAATAGACTGGACTCTACCAATAATAGATTGAACTCTACCAATAATAGATTGGACTCTACCAATAATAGATTGAACTCTACCAATAATAGACTGGACTCTACCAATAATAGATTGAACTCTACCAATAATAGACTGGACTCTACCAATAATAGACTGGACTCTACCAATAATAGACTGGACTCTAACAATAATAGACTGGACTCTACCAATAATAGATTGGACTCTACCGATAATAGACTGGACTCTACCGATAATAGTCTGGACTCTACCGATAATAGACTGGACTCTACCGATAATAGACTGGACTCTACTAGACTGGACTCTACCAATAATAGATTGGACTCTACCGATAATAGACTGGACTCTACCGATAATAGACTGGACTCTACTAGACTGGACTCTACCAATAATAGATTGGACTCTACCAATAATAGATTGGACTCTACCAATAATAGACTGGACTCTACCAATAATAGACTGGACTCTACCAATAATAGATTGGACTCTACCAATAATAGACTGGACTCTACCAATAATAGACTGGACTCTACCAATAATAGACTGGACTCTACCGATAATAGACTGGACTCTACCAGTAAAATACTGGACTCTACCAATAATAGACTGGACGCTACGAATAATAGACTGGACTCTACCAGTAAAATACTTGACTCTACCAATAATAGACTGGACTCTACCAATAATAGACTGGACTCTACCAGTAATAGACTGGACTCTACCAATAATAGACTGGACTCTACCAATAATAGACTGGACTCTACCAATAATAGATTGGACTCTACCCGTAATAGACTGGACTCTACCAGTAATAGACTGGACTCTACCAGTAATAGACTGGACTCTACCAATAATAGACTGGACTCTACCAATAATAGATTGGACTCTACCCGTAATAGACTGGACTCTACCAGTAATAGACTGGACTCTACCAATAATAGACTGGACTCTACCAATAATAAACTGGATTCTACCAATAATAGATTGAACTCTACCAATAATAGACTGGACTCTACCAATAATAGACTGGACTCTACCAATAATAGATTGGACTCTACCAATAATAGACTGGACTCTACTAGTCTGGACTCTACCGATAATAGACCGGACTCTACCGATAATAGACCGGACTCTACCGATAATAGATTGGACTCTACCGATAATAGACTAGACTTTACCAATAATAGACTGGACTCTACCAATAATAGATTGGACTGTGCCAATAATAGACTGGACTCTACCAATAATAGACTGGACTCTACCAATAATAGATTGGACTCTACCGATAATAGACTGGACTCTACTGATAATAGATTGGACTCTACCAATAATAGACTGGACTCAACCATTAATAGACTGGACTCTACCAATAATAGACTGGACTCTACCAATAATAGACTGGACTCTACCAATAATAGACTGGACTCTACCAATAATAGACTGGACTCTACCGATAATAGACTGGACTCTACCAATAATAGACTGGACTCTACCAATAATAGATTGGACTCTACCAATAATAGACTGGACTCTACTGATAATAGATTGGACTCTACCAATAATAGACTGGACTCAACCATTAATAGACTGGACTCTACCAATAATAGACTGGACTCTACCGATAATAGACTGGACTCTACCGATAATAGACTGGACTCTACCAATAATAGACTGGACTCTACCGATAATAGACTGGACTCTACTAGACTTGACTCTACTGATAATAGACTGGACTCTACCAATAATAGACTGGACTCAACCATTAATAGACTGGACTCTACTGATAATAGACTGGACTCTACCAATAATAGACTGGACTCAACCATTAATAGACTGGACTCTACTGATAATAGACTGGACTCTACCAATAATAGACTGGACTCAACCATTAATAGACTGGACTCTACCGATAATAGACTGGACTCTACTAGACTGGACTCTACCAATAATAGACTGGACTCTACCAATAATAGACTGGACTCTACCAATAATAGATTGGACTCTACCAATAACAGACTGGACTCTACCAATAATAGACTGGACTCTACCAATAATAAACTGGACTCTACCGATAATAGACTGGACTCTACCGATAATAGACTGGACTCTACCAATAATAGACTGGACTCTACCGATAATAGACTGGACTCTACTAGACTGGACTCTACCAATAATAGATTGGACTCTACCAATAATAGATTGGACTCTACCAATAATAGACTGGACTCTACCAATAATAGACTGGACTCTACCAATAATAGATTGGACTCTACCAATAATAGACTGGACTCTACCAATAATAGACTGGACTCTACCAATAATAGACTGGACTCTACCAATAATAGATTGGACTCTACCAATAATAGATTGGACTCTACCAATAATAGACTGGACTCTACCAATAATAGATTGGACTCTACCAATAATAGATTGAACTCTACCAATAATAGACTGGACTCTACCAATAATAGATTGGACTCTACCAATGATAGACTGGACTCTACCAATAATAGACTGGACTCTACCAATAATAGATTGGACTCTACCAATAATAGATTTAACTCTACCAATAATAGACTGGACTCTACCAATAATAGACTGGACTCTACCAATAATAGATTGGACTCTACCAATAATAGACTGGACTCTACCAATAATAGATTGGACTCTACCAATAATAGATTGAACTCTACCAATAATAGACTGGACTCTACCAATAATAGATTGGACTCTACCAATAATAGATTGAACTCTACCAATAATAGATTGGACTCTACCGATAATAGACTGGACTCTACCGATAATAGACTGGACTCTACCAATAATAGACTGGACTCTACCGATAATAGACTGGACTCTACTAGACTGGACTCTACCAATAATAGATTGGACTCTACCAATAATAGACTGGACTCTACCAATAATAGACTGGACTCTACCAATAATAGATTGGACTCTACCAATAATAGACTGGACTCTACCAATCATAGATTGGACTCTACCAATAATAGACTGGACTCTACCAATAATAGACTGGACTCTACCGATAATAGACTGGACTCTACCGATAATAGACTGGACTCTACCAATAATAGACTGGACTCTACCGATAATAGACTGGACTCTACTAGACTTGACTCTACTGATAATAGACTGGACTCTACCAATAATAGACTGGACTCAACCATTAATAGACTGGACTCTACCAATAATAGACTGGACTCAACCATTAATAGACTGGACTCTACTGATAATAGACTGGACTCTACCAATAATAGACTGGACTCAACCATTAATAGACTGGACTCTACTGATAATAGACTGGACTCTACCAATAATAGACTGGACTCAACCATTAATAGACTGGACTCTACCGATAATAGACTGGACTCTACTAGACTGGACTCTACCAATAATAGACTGGACTCTACCAATAATAGACTGGACTCTACCAATAATAGATTGGACTCTACCAATAACAGACTGGACTCTACCAATAATAGACTGGACTCTACCAATAATAAACTGGACTCTACCGATAATAGACTGGACTCTACCGATAATAGACTGGACTCTACCAATATTAGACTGGACTCTACCGATAATAGACTGGACTCTACTAGACTGGACTCTACCAATAATAGATTGGACTCTACCAATAATAGATTGGACTCTACCAATAATAGACTGGACTCTACCAATAATAGACTGGACTCTACCAATAATAGATTGGACTCTACCAATAATAGACTGGACTCTACCAATAATAGACTGGACTCTACCAATAATAGACTGGACTCTACCAATAATAGACTGGACTCTACCAATAATAGATTGGACTCTACCAATAATAGATTGGACTCTACCAATAATAGACTGGACTCTACCAATAATAGATTGGACTCTACCAATAATAGATTGAACTCTACCAATAATAGACTGGACTCTACCAATAATAGATTGGACTCTACCAATGATAGACTGGACTCTACCAATAATAGACTGGACTCTACCAATAATAGATTGGACTCTACCAATAATAGATTTAACTCTACCAATAATAGACTGGACTCTACCAATAATAGACTGGACTCTACCAATAATAGATTGGACTCTACCAATAATAGACTGGACTCTACCAATAATAGATTGGACTCTACCAATAATAGATTGAACTCTACCAATAATAGACTGGACTCTACCAATAATAGATTGGACTCTACCAATAATAGATTGAACTCTACCAATAATAGATTGGACTCTACCGATAATAGACTGGACTCTACCGATAATAGACTGGACTCTACCAATAATAGACTGGACTCTACCGATAATAGACTGGACTCTACTAGACTGGACTCTACCAATAATAGATTGGACTCTACCAATAATAGATTGGACTCTACCAATAATAGACTGGACTCTACCAATAATAGACTGGACTCTACCAATAATAGATTGGACTCTACCAATAATAGACTGGACTCTACCAATCATAGATTGGACTCTACCAATAATAGATTGAACTCTACCAATAATAGACTGGACTCTACCAATAATAGACTGGACTCTACCAATAATAGATTGGACTCTACCAATAATAGATTGGACTCTACCAATAATAGATTGGACTCTACCAATAATAGACTGGACTCTACCAATAATAGACTGGACTCTACCAATAATAGACTGGACTCTACCAATAATAGATTGAACTCTACCAATAATAGACTGGACTCTACCAATAATAGATTGGACTCTACCAATAATAGACTGGACTCTACCAATATTTGCATCTACTCACTTCTTTATATGGAAAACATATTTTCTAATCAATCTGTTTATTGACCCCAATCACACTTCATCTCAAACACAAAAAAATGATGATGTTCCACAAAACAATTTCTTATAGACCGAGTTGAATTATTTAAAACATTCTTACAAAACATCCTGATGCTTTTTCTCTTGTAAAGACACGACTTCTTCTCTTTTCAGTCCAAAGGGCTGCCATGAAACTCTCAGTCGTCCAGTGCTCTGCAGGGGATTGTTCATAATAGCCTGACCAGAAACAATAGCTCTCTGGATCTCTGAGGGCACCCACTGTTTGATTGGACAGGGCTTTGAGCTCATGTTTGAAAACTAAACTGCATGTGAGAGCAAGATGGATGTTCACAAAAGGCAGAAACACAATGATGAACGTGTTTATACTTCAGTACAAATGCAACAGAGAGAAATCCAGTTAGCAGCAGCAGAGAAACGTGTAAATCTTTGTGTTCTACGAGAGGGAAAATTAGAGCTCCGGGCGATGTTGGAGCTTCAGAGTCTCATCGAGAGGGAAAAATAGAAGAATATCTGCAGGAGGAGGAGAGCAGGATAAAGAGGAGGGGGATGGTGGAGGGGTGGAGGGGTGGAGGAGGCCACCGGATAACATATATGAGGGAAAAAATACACCGACAGAGAGAGAGAGAAAATACAATGCAGATGAAGACAGTTTGAGATTCATTAGTGGAGAGGCAGAAGACAGATGCTCCTGTAATCAAGAAAAGAGGAAATGTAATGAAGAGACGCAGAGAGGAAGATAGAGGAGCGACACTTTCACTTTCATATTATTGTTTCATTTTCTCCTTTTTTCGTCACACACACACACATTTAGAAGTGATGGATGTTTGTAAAGATGAGGTGAAAAGAAAAGAAGCAGCAGAGAGAGTCTTCTATCGTCTCCTTTCTCTATTTCGTATTATATTATATTATATTATATTATATTATATTATATTATATTATATTATATTAACCCTCCTGTTGTCCTCAAGTCAAGAAAATGTCATATATTCACACTGTCATATATTCATACTGTCATATATTCACACTGTCATATATTCACACTGTCATATATTCATACTGTCATATATTCACACTGTCATATATTCATACTGTCATATATTCATACTGTCATATATTCACACTGTCATATATTCACACTGTCATATATTCATACTGTCATATATTCATACTGTTATATATTCACACTGTCATATATTCATACTGTTATATATTCACACTGTCATATATTCATACTGTCATATATTCACACTGTCATATATTCATACTGTCATATATTCACACTGTCATATATTCACACTGTCATATATTCACACTGTCATATATTCACACTGTTATATATTCACACTGTCATATATTCACACTGTCATATATTCATACTGTCATATATTCATACTGTCATATATTCACACTGTTATATATTCACACTGTCATATATTCACACTGTCATATATTCATACTGTCATATATTCACACTGTCATATATTCATACTGTCATATATTCATACTGTCATATATTCACACTGTCATATATTCACACTGTCATATATTCATACTGTCATATATTCATACTGTCATATATTCACACTGTCATATATTCATACTGTCATATATTCACACTGTTATATATTCATACTGTCATATATTCATACTGTCATATATTCATACTGTCATATATTCATACTGTCATATATTCACACTGTCATATATTCACACTGTCATATATTCACACTGTCATATATTCATACTGTCATATATTCACACTGTCATATATTCACACTGTCATATATTCATACTGTCATATATTCACACTGTCATATATTCATACTGTCATATATTCACACTGTCATATATTCATACTGTCATATATTCACACTGTCATATATTCACACTGTCATATATTCACACTGTCATATATTCACTCTGTCATATATTCACACTGTTATATATTCATACTGTCATATATTCACACTGTCATATATTCACACTGTCATATATTCATACTGTCATATATTCACACTGTCATATATTCACACTGTCATATATTCATCCTGTCATATATTCACACTGTCATATATTCATACTGTCATATATTCACACTGTCATATATTCACACTGTCATATATTCACACTGTCATATATTCACACTGTCATATATTCATACTGTCATATATTCACACTGTCATATATTCATACTGTCATATATTCATACTGTCATATATTCACACTGTCATATATTCACACTGTCATATATTCATACTGTCATATATTCACACTGTCATATATTCATACTGTCATATATTCACACTGTTATATATTCACACTGTCATATATTCACACTGTCATATATTCATACTGTCATATATTCACACTGTCATATATTCACACTGTCATATATTCACACTGTCATATATTCATACTGTCATATATTCACACTGTCATATATTCATACTGTCATATATTCACACTGTTATATATTCACACTGTCATATATTCACACTGTCATATATTCATACTGTCATATATTCACACTGTCATATATTCATACTGTCATATATTCACACTGTCATATATTCATCCTGTTATATATTCACACTGTCATATATTCATACTGTCATATATTCATCCTGTTATATATTCACACTGTCATATATTCATACTGTCATATATTCACACTGTCATATATTCACACTGTCATATATTCATACTGTCATATATTCATACTGTCATATATTCATACTGTCATATATTCACACTGTCATATATTCATACTGTCATATATTCACACTGTCATATATTCATACTGTCATATATTCATACTGTAATATATTCATACTGTCATATATTCACACTGTTATATATTCATACTGTCATATATTCACACTGTCATATATTCACACTGTCATATATTCATACTGTTATATATTCACACTGTCATATATTCATACTGTCATATATTCACACTGTCATATATTCACACTGTCATATATTCACACTGTTATATATTCACACTGTCATATATTCATACTGTCATATATTCACACTGTCATATATTCATACTGTCATATATTCATACTGTCATATATTCACACTGTCATATATTCACACTGTCATATATTCATCCTGTCATATATTCACACTGTCATATATTCATACTGTCATATATTCACACTGTCATATATTCACACTGTCATATATTCACACTGTCATATATTCACACTGTCATATATTCATACTGTCATATATTCACACTGTCATATATTCATACTGTCATATATTCATACTGTCATATATTCACACTGTCATATATTCACACTGTCATATATTCATACTGTCATATATTCACACTGTCATATATTCATACTGTCATATATTCACACTGTTATATATTCACACTGTCATATATTCACACTGTCATATATTCATACTGTCATATATTCACACTGTCATATATTCACACTGTCATATATTCACACTGTCATATATTCATACTGTCATATATTCACACTGTCATATATTCATACTGTCATATATTCACACTGTCATATATTCACACTGTTATATATTCATACTGTCATATATTCACACTGTCATATATTCATACTGTCATATATTCATACTGTCATATATTCACACTGTCATATATTCATACTGTCATATATTCACACTGTCATATATTCACACTGTCATATATTCATACTGTCATATATTCATACTGTCATATATTCACACTGTCATATATTCATACTGTCATATATTCACACTGTCATATATTCACACTGTCATATATTCATACTGTCATATATTCACACTGTCATATATTCATACTGTTATATATTCATACTGTCATATATTCACACTGTCATATATTCACACTGTCATATATTCACACTGTTATATATTCATACTGTCATATATTCACACTGTCATATATTCATACTGTCATATATTCACACTGTCATATATTCACACTGTCATATATTCACACTGTTATATATTCATACTGTCATATATTCACACTGTCATATATTCATACTGTCATATATTCACACTGTCATATATTCACACTGTTATATATTCACACTGTCATATATTCACACTGTCATATATTCACACTGTCATATATTCACACTGTCATATATTCATCCTGTCATATATTCACACTGTCATATATTCACACTGTCATATATTCATACTGTCATATATTCACACTGTCATATATTCACACTGTCATATATTCACACTGTCATATATTCACACTGTCATATATTCATACTGTCATATATTCACACTGTCATATATTCACACTGTCATATATTCATACTGTCATATATTCACACTGTCATATATTCATCCTGTCATATATTCACACTGTCATATATTCATACTGTTATATATTCACACTGTCATATATTCACACTGTCATATATTCATACTGTCATATATTCATACTGTTATATATTCACACTGTCATATATTCACACTGTCATATATTCATACTGTCATATATTCACACTGTCATATATTCATACTGTCATATATTCATACTGTCATATATTCATACTGTCATATATTCATACTGTCATATATTCACACTGTCATATATTCACACTGTCATATATTCACACTGTTATATATTCACACTGTCATATATTCACACTGTCATATATTCACACTGTCATATATTCATACTGTCATATATTCATACTGTCATATATTCACACTCATATATTCACACTGTTATATATTCACACTGTCATATATTCACACTGTCATATATTCATACTGTCATATATTCATACTGTCATATATTCACACTGTCATATATTCATACTGTCATATATTCACACTGTCATATATTCACACTGTCATATATTCACACTGTCATATATTCATACTGTCATATATTCACACTGTCATATATTCATACTGTCATATATTCACACTGTCATATATTCACACTGTCATATATTCATACTGTCATATATTCATACTGTCATATATTCATACTGTCATATATTCATACTGTCATATATTCACACTGTCATATATTCATACTGTCATATATTCATACTGTCATATATTCACACTGTCATATATTCATACTGTCATATATTCACACTGTCATATATTCATACTGTCATATATTCACACTGTCATATATTCACACTGTCATATATTCATACTGTCATATATTCACACTGTCATATATTCATACTGTCATATATTCATACTGTCATATATTCATACTGTCGATAAAGATCAGTGGTGGAAGTGGAGGGAAAAAAATCAACATGTAGAGTTCACGAATCACAATTAACTCTCAGACGTCTGACAGCAGAAACAGAGAAATATGTAAATGAGATTTGACGTTCGGCTTCATTAAAAACACACTGATGTTTTCAAACTCAAAATAGGTTGAAGAAGAAGAAGAGGAAGAGGAAGAGGAAGAGGAAGAGGAAGAGGAAGAGGAAGAGGAAGAGGAAGAGATTTAGATGTTTCTCTGTTCAGCCTGTTATTTATTTTTATTTTATTAAAGCAGGGAGGGAGGAAAGGGGGGAAGAAGGAAATGAGGGAAGGAGGAAGGAAGGAAAGGAAGGAGGGAGGGAGGAAGGAAGGGAGGAAGAAGGAAGAAAGGAAAGGAGGGAGAGAGGAAGAAGGAAGGAGAAGAGGAAGGAAGGAAAGAGGGACTTTTTCCTTTCTTCCATCTGTCCTTCCTCCCTTTCTTCCTTCCTTCCATCTGTCCTTCCTACTTTTCTTGGTTCCTTCGTTCCTTTCTTCCTTCTGTCCTTCCTCCCTTTCTTCCTTCCTTCCATCTGTCCTTCCTACCTTCCCTTTCTTCCTCTCTTTCATCTGTCCTTCCTTCCTTCCATCTGTCCTTCCTGCCTTTCTTGGTTCCTTTTTTCCTTCCTTCCACTTGTCCTTCCTTCCTTCCCTTTTTCCTTCCTTCCATCTGTCCTTCCTACCTTCCTTTTTTCCTTCCTTCCATCTGTCCTTCCTACCTTTCTTAGTTCCTTCGTTCCTTCCTTCCACCTGTCCTCCCTTCCTTCCCCTTTTCCTTTCTTCCATCTGTCCTTCCTTCCTTCCATCTGTCCTTACTCCCTTTCTTCCTTCTGTCCTTCCTCCCTTTCTTCCTTACTTCCATCTGTCCTTCCTACCCTCCCTTCCTTCCTTCCTTCCATCTATCCTTGCTCCCTTTCTTCCTTCCTTCTTCCTCCCTTTCTTCCTTCTGTTTTCGTCCCTTTCTTCCTTCCTTCCTTCCATCTGTTCTTACTCCCTTTCTTGGTTCCTTCGTTCCTTTCTTCCTTCCATCTGTCCTTACTCCCTTACTTCCTTCTTTCCTTCCTACCTGGCAGTACTCAGTGATGATGCAGAAGTTGTCTCTCTCCAGGAAGCTGTGGTGGAAGCTGACGATGGCCGGATGCTGCAGCTGAGACAGCAGCTGGGCTTCCTGATTGGCTCGGACCGTCTCGTCAGGTCGAAGGTCGCCGAGAGGAATCTGCTTCAACACCTTCCTGAGAGCCAGAGGTCAAAGGTCAACGCTCCTGGAGTTCCCTTTAAATTCATCATAAAAGAATGTTTTTCTGTTTCTCTTTCCTTCCCTCCTTCCTTTCTTTCTTCCTTCCTATCTTCCACCTTCCTTCTTTCCTTTGTTCCTCCCTTCCTCTTTTCCTTTCTCCCTCCTCTCTCCCTCCTTCTTTCCTTCCCTCCTTTCTTCTTTCCTTTCCTCCCTCCCTTCTTTCCTCCATCCTTCCTTCCTTCCTACCTTCCTCCCTTCCTTCTTTCCTCTGTCCTTCCTTCCTTTCCTTCCTCCCTTCCTTCTTTCCTTTCCTCCCTCCCTCAGTCCTACCTCCCTTCCTTCTTTCCTCTGTCCTTCTTTTCTCCCTTCCTCTTTTCCTTTCTCCCTCCCTCCTACTTTCCTTCCCTCCTTTCTTCCTTCCCTCCTTCCTCCCTTCCTTCTTTCCTCTCTTTCCTTCCTTACTCCCTTCCTCTTTTCCTTTTTCCCTCCCTCCTTCCTATTTTCCTCCCTCTCTCTGTCCTACCTTCCTTCCTTCTTTCCTCTGTCCTTCCTTTCATCCCTCCCTTCCTCCCTCCCTTCTTTCCTCCATCCTTCCTCCCTTCCTTCCTTCTTTCCCCTGTCCTTCCTTTCCTTCCCTTCCCTCCTTCTTTCCTCCCTTCCTTCCCTTCTTTCTTCCTTCCTTCATTCTCTGACTCGAGGACAACAGGAGAGTTAAAGAAAATGGACACGCTGTTTATTTAATACATTTAAAAACACTGAACTCTTATCAGCTGTTCATATTCTAGTATTTCACAATCTCTTCTCATAATTAGTCTCTGAACCATAAATCATCATGTAACCCTCTTCAGATATGTGGGGATTAATCCTTCATGAAGCTGAAGAGAGCACAGAGAGTTGTTTCTTCAGTATTTAAGTTTACAGACCACAGCAGAACAAAACTACATCACTTCATTATGTTTAACCCTTTCATGCATAGTGCTCACTGCAGGGGACAGCTGTTCAAAAACTCCTTTATTAGATGAATACATGGATTTTGATGGTATAGTTCAGGGGTGTCAAACATGTGGCCCACGCGCCAGAACCGGGCCGCCTAGGGGTCCAATCCGGCCCACTTTCCTTCCTTTCTTTCTTCCTTCCTTCCTTTTTCCTTTCTTCCTTCCTTCCTTCCTTCCTTCCTTCCATCTGTCCTTCCTCCCTTCCTTCCTTCTGTCCTTCCTTCCTTCCTTCCATCTGCCTGTCTTTCCTTCCTTCCCTCCTTCCTTCCTTCCTTCCTTCCATCTTTTTAATGATCCGGCCCACATGAGATCAAATTGGGTTGTATGTGGCCCTTTAATAAAAATGAGTGACACCTCTGGTATAGTTGCTCTTCAGCCACCACAGTAGACACTAGTGCATCATCCCATAAATGACCACTTCATCTGCACTAACTTTATTTTAGCTGTAAATCAGTTGGTTTGTGTAATTTGATGAGTACAAGGTGGTAATATTAAAGGCAAACATGTGCAACTGCAACAAACCAGTAGTAGTATCATTCCTAACCTCATTCTACACCTTTTAATAATTCATGCATGAAAGGGTTAATATGAATTAACTGTATTTTTAAATAAAAATGAGTCAAACACGCAACAACAATGTTTTTAAATAGTTGAAATATTTCCATTTTTTGGGTGTTTTAATGTTTTTTTCTTCTGTCAAATGTTTAAAGGCTCATTTTAGACCTTGAACATGATGTTAGGGTTGAAACACGTACATGCACATTGACTCAGAGCCACGAAAGTAAATCAAATAGACGAGATTTTAATCCAAATACGATCTCTGTCAGGTGGAAGATGAGTTCATATATGTGAGAAACTAGGATCAAGTTAAAGCCAAACGTCATGTTTTCATGTTCAAACCGTCTGAACCATCAGATCTCTGCTTCTCACTGAGCCTGGACCCAAACTGTTCACGGTGATGTAACACTTAGACAAGATGAAGCAAAACCTCAAAGTCTTCTTCACCTTCAAACTGAGGAAGAACAGATGGCTAGCGGTCGCACAATGCTAAAAGGAGAATAAAGGAGCAGTGTGGATATTAAACGTAATAAAGGAGCAGTGTGGGTATTAAACGTGTGTCCCTGCTGCGTCCTACATCCACCCACCTCCTCCTCCTCCTCCTCCTCCTGAGGGAGTTCATCAGCTGCTCCTCACCGAGCCGCCCGTCTCCTCTCCTCTTGTTAAATTGGTGAGCAGGTCAGCAGGTGAAATGGAGACTCGGGTTTAATAACACGCTGCTCTCCCGTCACTTCCTGCTCTGAAGGCAAAGTAGGGCGCTGCTGATATATTAGACCTGTTTAATGTGTTCCCTTCTGTTCACTGCATTCATCACATCGCTCTGCTTTTACTCACGTTAGGTTTTAAAAGGAGAAGCACTGAACCAACGCTCCTCTGAAAAGATTAATGCAACGTGAAATTATACTTGATGGTCAGATAAACGCTGAGTGTCAAATCTCTTCTTCTGTTCTTCTTAAAGTACTCAAAAGTTTGACATACCACAGAAAAGTGTGTTGTTAACCACCCTGCCAAATTTGAATGATTAAAAAAATCGCCAAATATATGAAATTAGGCTTCAAAGTTGTGTAAAAATCAGCCTCTTTCTCTGCTCCCAAACGCTGTGGGCGTGGCCGTCGAGTCCGCTGAAGCCCCGCCCCCTACCAAGTGTCACCTGTCAATCAAAGTCACCAGCTCTACCAGAAACATGGACGCTACGTCTGAGAGCTTTCTGCTGCTAGCTTGGCGGCTAACTCGGCTGCTAGCTCAACGGCTAACTGACTAACTGTAGACTGTAGTAGTAGTAGTGTGTGCTGAATGTATTTATACCTCTACAGCAGCAGGGGCGGGTTTATGCTAAATGGTTGAAATGCTTTTTACACAGTTTTTAGAAATACATTTATGACCTATTTAATGTGTTTAGAAGAAAATGAATTCACTTTACACGGTCTTTAAATATTCTGAGGTCATAAGAAATGGAAGTTGGAGTTTTGGTGTAAGTACATATTGCAGTTGCAGTTTAATATAGCTGCTTGGTATGGAAACCTGAATGTGAAGCAAAAAGACAAACTTTCCTTGATTGTAAACATCACAGGGAAGTTGGTGATAAACAGAGTCAGAGTCCCGAGGGCGAGCTGGAACATATATATAAGGAATATTTCATTCCACATACGAGCTCTGAACATGATATGACTGTAGCAGGAGATTCCCTCAGAGGGCTTTAAACACTATTTACTAGTTTCTCCTCAGTGCTGATGGAGGAATGTCGAGATAACTTCTGTTGGGATTTGGCTCAAATACAAATAAAACTAACTTGACTTATTTTCGATATTGTATATGATCTGTGGATGAAGCAGCTATGGGAGGGGGGTTGGGGTTGGAGGGAGGGGGGGATTTTTGTCTCAACCAGGAATAAAAATAATTCAGTAGAGGCAGAGATGTGTGGACCCAACCATCCCCCCCTCCACAAAATCACACACTGCTAGGACTCACACACAGGCTGCAATTAAGAGCAGCGGAGTCCTAGATCTGTCACACTCACACACACACACACACACACACACACACACACACACACACTGTAATTCATGCTATTACAACGTCCATACATCTTGCCTGTATGTATGTATTTTGCTGCCTTCTTGCACTACAGATACTTATGCTGCTGCTTCCTACATAAACATAGTAGACTCCTAGATTTTATATTTTATTGTCTATATTTTTAATAGGGCTGTCAAACGATTCATTTTTTTTTAATCGAGATTAATCGCAGAATTTCCATTGTTAATCATGATTAATGGCGTTTTGAATGTCATGTTTAAAATCCTGTTATTTTCCATTTGAAGGCAGTTTTAAGCCCATAATGTAAAGCATTTCTTACCAGAGTGTCTTAACTGGGAATCAATCACGGCTCTGCTGCGACTCCCACACTCCAAAATGGTCCTTTGGTGGAGCTGAGGCTGGCTTGGCTGCACCTGGGTGTTTAGCGTGGAGGTGCTAACTCAAACTCCACGTACTCCGGTGGTAGTTAAACTCCGTTTGACACAGGTTGCATTTTACTTTTGACTTGTCAACTGAAGCGTCTGGAAGTGTTTTAAAGTTAAACAAGCCGTTCAAAAGTCCAGTAGCTCTCTTACTTTCCATCAGCGCGGTAGGTTTACTGCAGGAGGCCACTTCAAAGCATAGCGCTACAGCTAGAGGAGCCGTCTACGGGGGAGGAGAAGGGACAAAAAGGCTTGCTACATTAAAATGAGATTAAAAAAAATGAACGCGTTATGGATTGCATTAATCTAATCACCATTAACGCGTTAACACTGACAGCCCTAATATATATATATATATATATATATATATATAAAGGCTCAGTAGGAAGATTTTACAATAAACCACTGTCATAAACCGTCAATTGTGAAGCACAGCAGGCTTGAAAATGTACAATGCAAACTAAAATCTCTCCAAATTACTAAAGAGCTGTATTTAAAAATCAAACCTCTTTTTTATTTCTTTGTGATGTTTTTTTTTGTTTATATAAAGTCAGAAATGTGATGATTATGAACCAAGATCTCAAATTTGATTAAGGATCGTCTTTTTTTCTATCTCTGATTTCAAAGTGGGTTTACTGATGCGGATCCTGAACACATCACAGAGAAACACACATCCTCTGCGTTTGAAGTCTCTGACACATTTATGATGTCGAGATTAAAGGTACGAATTCTGATGCAAATTGCTTCCTCCTGTGTGAGTACTTTTACTTCTGAGTATAAAACAGGACGAAACTCTTCACTCTTCTTCCTGAAATCTGTAACTTGGTGCTTTGAGACTTTAACCCTCCTGTTGTCCTAGAGTCAAGGAAGGAAGGAAGGAAGGAAGGGAGGAAGGAGGAAGGAAGGAGGGGAGGAAGAAGGAAGGAAAGGAGGAGGGAAGTAAGAAATGAAGGAAGGAATGAATGAAGGAAAGAAGAGAGGAAGGAAGGAGGGAAGGAAAGAAGGAAGAAGGAAAGAAACGAGGGAGGAAAGGAGGGAGGAAGGAAAGGAGGAAGCAAAGGATGAAGAAGGAAGGAAAGAAGGAAGGAGGGAGGGAAGGAAGGAGTGAGGGGGAAGGAAGGAAGAAGGAAGGAAAGGAGGAAGGAAGGAGGGAGGAAGGAAGGAGGGAAGGAAAGAAGGAAGGAAGGAGGGAAGGAAGGTAAAGAGGGAGGAAGGAAGGAGGGAAGGAAAGAAGGAGTGAGGGGGAAGGAAGGAAAGGATGAAGAAGGAAGGAAAGAAGGAAGGAGGGAGGGAAGGAAGGAAGGAAGGAAGGCGGGAAGGAAGGTAAAGAGGGAGGAAGGAAGGTGGGAAGGAAAGAAGCTAAACTGCCCAAAGGATGCTGGGATATCAAATGACCAGCCCAGTTCATTCATACCTCACTATCATCTACACTGAGTGGGGGTTTCCTTTCTTTTCTTTTTTTTTTCCTTCCTCCTGGTGTGAAGCTCTTTGCCGAGCCGGGAGTGCCGGCTCGCTGTTGCTATGCAACAACAGTGAAACCCTGTTTGAAGTGTGACACTCTGATTAAAGCTGAGATGGTTGGGAGTTTCTCTGTCTGCCCGGCTGTAAACCAGCAGGAAGAGATAAGATCATCCTTTATTAACCCTCCTGTTGTCCTCGAGTCAAGGAAGGAAGGGAGGAAGGGGGGAAGGGAGGAAGGGAAGAAGGCAGGAAAGGAGGAAGGGAGGCAGGGAGGAATAAGGAAGGAAAGGAGGAAGGAAGGAAGGAAAGGAGGGAGGGAGGGAGGAAGGAAGGAAAGGAGTGAGGAAGGAAGGAAGGAAGGAAGGAAGGAAGGAAGAAGGAAAAAGGAAGGAAAGAAGGAAGGGAAGAAGGAAGGAAAGGAGGGAGGAAGACAGGAAGAAGAAAAAAGGAAGAAAAGAAGGAAGGAAGGGAGGAAGGAAGGAAGGAAGGGAGGAAGAAGGAAGGAAAGGAGGGGGTAAGGAAGGAAGGAAAGAAGGGAGGAAGGTAGAAGGGAGGGAGGAAACAAGGAAGGGAGGAAGGGAAGAAGGAAGGAAGGAAAGGAGGAAGGGAGGGAGGAAAGGAGGAGGAGGAAGAAGGAAGGAAAGGAGGGAGGGAGGAAGGAAGGAAAGGAGTGAGGAAGGAAGGAAGGAAGGAAGGAAGGAAGGAAGGAAGGAAGGAAGAAGGAAAAAGGAAGGGAAGAAGGAAGGGAAGAAGGAAGGAAAGGAGGGAGGAAGAAAGGAAGAAGAAAAAAGGAAGAAAAGAAGGAAGGACGGGAGGAAGGAAGGAAGGGAGGAAGAAGGAAGGAAAGAAGGAAGAGTCAAAGGTTAATCTGATGCAATGTTGCAGCAGGAAGTGGACAGTAAAAATAGAAAGAGCATCACAATAAACAATAAATAATAAAATGGTACGACTTCATAAACCTTCTAAAGGATTCATGAATGGTTTATTTCTGGCTTGTTAATTAGTTTGGCAAACCAGAGTAACAGTGAGCAGCTGCTTGCCAAATACTGATCCCTTATTTATCTGTATTCTTAGCTTTTCATCAGGCAGCTTCCTGTTTGTTCAGTGGATTCTCTTCCTGTGTCTGAGAGTTTATTTATTTATAAGTTACAAACTGTTAACACTAAAAGGAGCCTTATAGTAACGTGTAAAACATCTCACTATCTCACCAAACTGCTGACTGACAAACATCTGACAGATGGATAAAAACACAGCAGTATAACCAACCTTCATCCTGCTAAATAGTGACCCTGCGTTGATGTTTGAGAAAACAGGAGGCAAAACTTTCCTTTTTGATAAAGCTTATAGTTTGGGCTGGTTCCAGCTCTTAGCTTATGCTGCTATAGGCTTAGACTGCCGGGGGACTCCCATGATGCACTGAGCTCCTCTCTCCTCTCTCCTCCTCTCTCTCTCTCTCTCTATCCATCTATATCCATTAACATTCATGTTCTATTAATGCATCAATAAGCTAAACTTCTTCCCCAGAGTTGTCTGTGCTTTCTGGTCTCACAGGTAATCTGGGCCTGTAGACGTCCAGATGACAGATTCCAGTCCCGGACCTTCAATGTGCTTCTCTCTCCTCCTCTTCCTCTCTCTCTACTCCTCTTCCTCTCTCTCCTCTCTACTCCTCTCTCTCCTCCTCATCCTCTCCTTTCTATCTCTCCTCTCCTTCCTCTCTCTCCTCTCCTTCCTCTCCTTCCTCTCTCTCCTCTCCTTCCTCTCCTTCCTCTCTCTCCTCTCCTTCCTCTCTCTCTCTCTCTCTCTCTCCTCTCCTTCCTCTCTCTCCTCTCTCCCTCTCTCCCTCTCTCTCTCTCTCTCTCTCTCTCTCTCTCTCTCTCTCTCTCTCTCTTCTCCTCTTTCTCTCTCTCCTCTCCTTCCTCTCCTTCCTCTCCTTCCTCTCTCTCCTCTCTACCCCAACCGGTCGAGCCAGATGTTCTCCCACTCTGAGTCTGGTTCTGAGGGTTCTTCCTGTTAAAGGGAGTTTTTTTCTCTCCACTGTGTCTCATGTGGGAATGTTGGGTCTCTTTAAAGTTAAAACCTGAAGAGTTTAGAACCTGCTCTATGTGGAAAGAGCCTTGAGATGACTTTGTTGTGATTTGGCGCTATACAAATAAAGATTGATTGATTGAGATTGATTGAGGTTATAACTCATTTACAATTTAATAAAGAACTTACTCACAACTGTTATTATCATTAATATGCACTAGGTCAAACTAGGCTTTGTGGTTTGCCTCACCAAATGATATGTTTAGACACTGTCTCCTTTTGAGATAGTGGTGAGCAGTGAGTCTGCTCCTTTTGGGGACAACAAGAGGCACTCTGATAGTGTTGCTATAGCAGCCGAAGTCAGATATGTGTTTGACTGTTTTCCCTGGATGGGGTAGAGGCAGCTGGAGTCAGAAGTTTGATATAGTGTTGGATGGAGGACAAAGGTCCTGAGTAAGGTCTAAGCAATGTTTTGTCTATAGACCAGTACACTAAATTCTGTATATTATAGATGTGTTGGATCTTTCATGGCTGAACCTGTGTTATTATCTGTGTGGTTTAAAGTCCCGGAGGAGAGAAACATAACATGTACTGATCATTCGTTTGCTTCTCCTTGGCCAAGCAAATAAACCTTTTCAATACAAGACATCCTGGACTCCTGTCTGCTCTCTCCATTGATGTATGGGCTGCATTATTAAAATCACTATCAACAACTATGTATAAATCCTTTATAATGAGAGTCTGGTTGTAAAGTGGTTCCTTGAAGCTGTTTCAACTGACTAACCTGCAAAAACAATCTAAACTTAAAGCAGCTATAATAGATATTTTATACTAAACATCCAGACGTGTTTAAATGCTTGAAATAAAACATTCACTGATGATTTCTTCCCGAGCTAAATAAAAAAAGATGAGAAAACAATTTGCGCCTCCCTCAGCAGGATGTTCCTCCTCTTTATTGCAGCGGCAGCAGGAGGCGTCACTTCTGACTCCAGACTCCCTCATTTCACATCACAATTAGACGATAATGTGGGAGGAGATGATGGAGATGATGGAGGGAGAGATGAAGCTGTTTGTGTGTCGGGGAGTCGATGTCGACCCACCAGGAGCTTTTACAGCCTCATATCCGCTCTTAGCAGGTGTTTAGCACTCACACTGAGGAGGTTTTGTTTTTTGGCTCAGTGAGCAGATCTGCCTTCGAGCTCCAGAGAAAAGATGCCAAAGATGAAGTGAATAAATCATCCCCAGCCACACACAGCAGAGAGCGTGCCAGCGGGGGGCAGGTGGGGGGCGAGAAAAGGCAGCAAAAGTTTGCGAGCTTGGATCGATCACGCAGCGGCGGATCACAGCAGCACAGTGACAGTTTTTATGATGAGCTCACAGGACATCAGAGCTCCCCATAAATACTGAGGATCAAACACTCACATCCACCTCAGAGCTGCTCCTCTGAATCATCCACAAGATTTGGGGGCTTTGATGTCAGATCCCATAAAGGTGTGAACACAGAGCGGGCGAGCTGAGCTGATGCCTGGAACATTCAAGGACCCGGTGCTTTTATTATGAAGGGTCACATGATGGGAGAGAGTATCCCCTCTGCTTGAATTTCAATCAGGATTTAGGAAATCCTGTTCTACAGATGCACCTTGAATGTATCTGACTGACCGGATTAGAAAAGACATGGATGGTGGGAAGTCATGTGAGGAGAGGGGGGGGGGGGGGGGGGTCTACAGAGAGCGTTTGATGCTGTGGACAATCGAAACATTACAGCATTTAAAGTCCAACTGTAGTCCAAACTAATGTCAACATGTTTTTATAATATAATAGCTGTGTGTTGTTAAAGGGCCTGATGGTGTGAATGGAAGTCTAATATTCTACCAACTCCTGAGAGACATATCTAAATGCTTCACTACAGATAACTGAACAGTGACAGCTAAACAATGAGCTGAAACTCACTATGAAGCTCTGTCAGAGAAGAAATATATGCTATAGATACTTTACACCAGGGGTGTCAAACATACGGCCCGTGGGCCAGATACGGCCCGCCAAGGGGTGTGATCCAGCCCACTTGCCATCTTATGTTCTTTTCCTTCCTTCCATCTGTCCTTCCTCCCTTTCTTCCTTCCATCTGTCCTTCCTACCTTTCTTCCTTCCATCTGTCCTTCCTACCTTCCTTTTTTCCTTTCTTCCTTCCATCCGTCCTTCCTCCCTACCTTCCTTTTTTCCTTTCTTCGTTCCTTCCTTCTATCTATCTATCCTTCCTTCCTTCCTTTCTTCCTTCTGTCCTTTCTTCCTTCTTTCCTTCCTTCTTTCCTTCCTTCTGTCTGTCCGTCCTTCACTATCTCTCTTTCCTACCTTTCTTCCCTCCTTCCTTTTGCCTGTCTTTCCTTCCTTCCCTTCTTATTTCCTTCCTTCCTTCCTTCTTTTTAATGATCTGGCCCACATGAGATCAAATTGGTCTGTATGTGGCCCTAGAATGAAAATGAGTTTGACACCCCTGCTATAGATACTTTACACAGTAAAACCTGCAGGATTCAGCAGGACTCAGTTTAACCATCAGACATGTTCTTCAGCCCGAGTCTGTGTCATTAGGCTTTAAAGTCTCGAGCAGAGAAATGTTTCAAATCTCATTTCCAAACAGGATTAACACACCTGACTTCTGCAGAGGTTTGTAACTCTGGCTCTTAAAACAAAACCGTGTCAGTGTTTTAGGAGATGATGTTAAAAACATGTCAATCAATCATTAATACTTCCTGTCTTCTCAGCAGGAAACTAGAGACTTCCTGTGTGGGCGGACAGACACACTTCAAAATCCTCATAAAGCTTTTCGTCGCCTCGCTGACAAACTGAGGATGTGAACGCCGGGATAAAAAGGAACAGGTGCTGCGCTCCCGTCGCCATGGATACTGCATCCCAACGGACAGCCGAGGGTCACGGCTCGCCAGAAACCTCCTAAATACAGGAGCTGGAGCTTTTATTGTTTCCTTTTTTTTTGTTGTGTCAGTGGAGTCGGTTTCATAAGCTGTCAGATGAGAGACGAGCTTCTGTCTTCACATCTGAGATTAACTTTTTTTTTATGACATACAGACCAAAAAAAAAAAAGAGAAATTGTGTCTGTGATGCGCAGAGATTCACGAGCAAACGCTGACACATTGATCAGGGCACAACGTCTAAATCTGGCAGGGGAGGAGAGACGAGGGGGAGGGGGGTGGAGGGGGGGGGGGGCTGTCAGATGGTGAAAGGGCAGAGATGATGAGTCCAAACACCGACTCACCATCTGTTTTCTGACAACACAAAGACTCCTGATTCTTCCTGTGAGTCCTGTCTGAGCAGCACGCTGGAATTAAATGTCATGTTTTATTCTGCTCTGTAAATCACTTCCTGTGTTCTCCTTTCTGCACAAAATCAGAACATTTCCTTCCATTTAGCCATTATTAGGCTGAGTGAGAGGCTATTCTAGACGGGGAGGGGGGGTCCCTAGACATTCCCTAGACGTTCCTCGGCCAGGAGAGATACTGTATGTAATCCCTCCAGTGAGTTCTGGGTCTCCTACTAGTTGGAAATACCCCAAAAAACCTCTAGAAGGTTAAACTCAATACAGAACAATATGATCTGATGACAATATGAGCCGGTCCATAAAAAAGAAGGAAGGAAGGAAGAAAGGATATTGTGTGATAGGAGATGTTTAGTCTCTCTGCTCTCTGAAACATGAATCAAGGTTTAATCACATTTATTGATCAGTCAGATTATTGATTATTGATGCTTTCTAAACACATCTGTGCTTCAATGTTTGGTAGAAACACTTTTTATGAGGAGAGAATATGAACAGTATGTGATATACCACACACACACACACACACACACACACAGGCACTTTGACCAGGATATGAAATATTAAAATGTTTTTTGGTAGAGAAAATGAAATAATAAATGAAAGGTGAACAGTAGTAAACTGTTACTGTGAAGATTTATGTGAGAATAAACAGAACCACAGGAGTCTCCTGACTAACTGCACATTCTCCCACAGTCTGTTCTATGAAACAGCCGTAAACACTACAGTTCCCATGAGCCTCGGTAGCGAGGGTGGTGGAGAAAATCTATCCAACCCTTAAAGAAAGAAATTCAACAAAGGGAAACACTTCACAGCTCTGCATCAGTGAAGTACGACCCCAACAGTCTGAGAGTAAAGCCGTGACTGTTCAGTGAGATGACAGCGTGTTTGTGCAGGTTTACAGCAGGACCAGGTTTACAGCAGGACCAGGACCTGAGACAATCCTCAGCGTCTCCGTGTTCATCACGTCTCTGACTTCTCACCTCAGAGGACGTCTGATAAGAACACGACAGGGACGAGAGCCAAACTGTAGCTTCAGTAAATCCATGCTGTCGACTCCCATCCAGAGGCAGACAGCCGAAACACACACACACACACACACACACTGCTGCGTGCCTGTGTGTGTGTGTGTGTGTGTGTGTGTGTGTGTGTGTGAGGGAGGGCAAGGACGCGACAGAGCATGACAGGTAGAAACTGAGAGACAGGACGAGAGAGAGAGAGAGAGAGAGAGAGAGAGAGAGAGAGAGAGAGAGAGAGAGAGAGAGAGAGAGAGAGAGAGAGAGAGAGAAATGGAGGTAGACAGATAAAGGAGAGAGAGAGAGAGAGAGAGAGAGAGAGAGAGAGAGAGAGAGAGAGAGAGAGAGAGAGACGCCTCGAGTTTAAAAGGTATGAATCACAAAACTTTACTTCTAATCATCGTTTATGTTTAAGTTTGATTGATTTGACTGAAAAATCTCTAAACATCATCGTCTGGCTGTCGTTCATGATTCAGATTGTCAATGTTCATTTGACATGTGGTCAATAAATATGGGAAAAATAAATAGAAATAAATAATATTTAACAGTTTGACTGATGTTAAACATGTTCATATACCAGCTGTGAGAAGTGGCTCACGGAGCTGAGGTGAGGTCTGCAGCTGGACCCTCCTGAAGCAACGACCGTCTTACAGCAGCTCAGCTTATTGTGATTTGGTTTTTGTTTTTTTTGGTGTGAACTTGAAGGCGCCTGCATCACTGAGCTCAAACCAGCTCCAAGAGGTTTCACTACTGTGTGTGTGTGTGTGCGTGTGTGTGTGTGTGTGTGTGTGTGTGTGTGTGTGTGCGTGTGTGTGTGTGTGTGTGTGTGTGTGTGTGTGTGTGTGTGTGTGTGTGTGTGTGTGTGTGTGTGTGTGCGTGTGTGTGCGTGTGTGTGTGTGTGTGTGTGTGCGTGTGTGTGTGTGTGTGTGTGTGTGTGTGTGTGTTTTCACAGCTCACTGCTGCCATCTACTGACTCTCTTAAACTCCAGGTTCAGCTGATATTTGGTAAATGAACTGGTCTGTTTTTGACCACTCGAAGCACTTTTACACTACATGTCACATTCACACATTCACACATTCACACACGCATCGGACATGTCAACATGGGGACTAGACGAGCCAGGAATCGAACCACCGATCTTCCAATTAGTGAAGGGTTAGGGGAGCTCTATCTATTTGTTCACATTCACTGTGATACTGAAGCAGGTCCTCGCTGTGTTGGTGAGATTTTAGAGGAAAGTGTAACGATGGTACCTCAACTTCAAAAATGAAGTCAACTAAAAGTAAAGAGAAGGGGTGTTAGTACTGGCGCCTCACAGCCAGAGGGTTGTGGGTTTGAACCCGGCGGCCAGCTGAAGCCCCTCTGACCAAACCAAACACATACAGCTTAGGTTGATTGGTTACTCTGCGTTGCTGGTAGGTGTGAATGTTTGTCTGTCTCTATGTGTGATGGATCCAGACCTCGTCCTGGACCGGGTGGAACAGCAATGAAATGAATAAAAGTAAAGAGCACCAAATGTAGTATGCCTTCCTTCTTTCCTTCCTTCCTTCTGTCCTTCTTGCCATCTGTCCTTCCTTCCTTCCTTCTGTCCTTCTTGCCATCTGTCCTTCCTTCCTTCCTTCCTTCTGTCCTTCTTGCCATCTGTCCTTCCTTCCTTCCTTCCTTCTGTCTGTCCTTCCTACCTTCTGTTCTTCCTTCCTTCTGTCCTTCTTTCCTTCCTTCCTCCATTTCTTCCATCTGTCCTTCCTTCTTCCCTTCCTTCCTTCTGTCCTTCTTGCCATCTGTCCTTCTTTCCTTCCTTCTGTCTGTCCTTCCTACCTTTCTTCCTTCTTTCCTTTTGTCTGTCTTTCCTTCCTACCTTCCCTTCTTATTTCCTTCCTTCCTTCCCTCCATCTTTTTAATGATCCGGCCCACATGAGATCAGATTGGTCTGTATGTGGCCCTTGAATGAAGATGAGATTGACTCCTCTGCCTTAAAGGAAACACAATGCTTTTCTTTTTGAGTGCAGGATCTTTTTTTTTTTTTGCCTTATTAATTTTACAAGATAAAACACTTCAGGGCAGCTGAGCCAGAAGTCTGTCTGCTTACTGAGCCTGTCATGATGACGGCTTCTGTTAGACCAGAGTCTTAGATTAGTATTGTTATATCATCATTTTAAGACCATTTTATGCCACAGTACTTCCCTATTCCTCATTCCACCTTAAGCACTTACAGCAGACCTGCCCAAGGGAGGGAGGAAATAAGGAAAGGAGGGAGGAAGGGAGGAAGAAGGAAGGAAAGAAGGGAGGGAAGGAAGGAAGGAAAGATGACAGGAAGGTTAAAGAAGCTCAGCAGAGACTCAGTTTAGTGTCTGAGATCGTCACTACACCGAGAACAGATGGTCCACCTTAAAAGTCAGTCCACCTTAACCTCTTAAAGACCATTTTATGCCACAGTACTTCCCTATTCCTCATTCCACCTTAAACACTTACAGCAGACTTGCAGCATCAGTCTGATAGTGGGAGGGAGGGAGGAAGAAGGAAGGAAAGGAGGGAGGGAGGGAGGAGGGAAGGAAGGAAGGAAGGAAAGGAGGGAATGCTTTAACACAGACAAAGTGAAGGCAACGTTCACTGAGTGTTTGGTGAAAACTGTCCGGATAAAAATCAATGAGTCAAAGTTAAGAAGGGAGAGGATGAGTGTGGCTGACTCTCAGACTCTGATTTCTAATTTAAACCAATGCTGCCATCTAGTGGTGATATGTTAAAAAAAGAATAGTTTTTTACTCAATCAAATATTTCCTCATTAAATACTGCTACATTACTAAATAAAGGATGATGTAGGAGACATATATTGATTTTCTTATTAGTTATTCTGTGTTTAATTAATTTTGTCTTGTTGCCATGGTGATATGCAGTGTTTGGGGTCACGTGGGTACTGTAGTTGACAGCCGGTAGGTTATATCAGAACCTGCTTCACCTGCACTGGGAAGGAGGCGAGTCTAGGTAGCTGTAATTTGTGTTGACCGCATTTCATTATCGCTTTTGTTTGCTTTAATACACGTTCACCAAGTACACATATATCATCCTATGGGCGCGTGTAAAGCTGCTGTAGTATTCATTTCATTCATTAAAATCTCCGAAACTTCTTTTTGGACTCAGTGTGCTTCTCTGGAACAGCAGCAGCGTGTCATACAAATACCAGACCTATTCTGCCTCACCAGACACTTTTTTAAAGGTACTAAAGCCGCTACAGATGAACAAAGAGGTGAAGTGGAATAATATGATTTAATAAAGTTTGTCTTAAATCTCTCTCTCTTTTGGTTTTGATTTAATTGTGTTTTCCTCAGACCTTTTTCAAACATTGAATATTCATGATTATGTTGTTTATCTCAAAATGTTGCAGATGCTGCTTTCTGCTCTGTATTGTTTCACTACTCATATTTGATGTTGTTCTTTTAACATGTTGAAATAAATAAACTAAACTATTTCACTTTATTGTGTTTGTAAATGTTTCTGTTTTTCTCTTAATCATTATTGTAGTAACACTTTCCTTTCTGTGTATACTTAATATCTATAAACTATTATAGTATTTACAGAGAAAATGACAATAAATTCTCTATCGATACAAGATAATACCATAAATATGATATTTTTCCAACTTATCGCTGGCTACAGTCGTTGAATTATAATTATTTGACAATTTTAAACTCTCAGTTAAACCAAACTAAAAAAAAAAAAAAAAAAAACAATCTTATTGAAGCACGTTGTTTACGGTGGTCTCTGGCACCTTCACACATGATTATTTTGCAAAAGCATGTGTGAAAGTGCACAAAGTTTATAAATTAGGGGAATAATTTAGTAAAGTAGACACAGTTCATATCCATCACTCACATACAACCAAAGATTATCCAGACCAAATCAATATGGACTGAAGGATGATGGAAAACTGAATCTACTCACAGCTCTTCTTCGTCTGTAGCTTTGGTGTCCTGAACCAGATAAACTGAACCAAAACTGCCTCGGCCAAGACTTTGCAGGACTCTGTATCGCTTAGCAACCAGGCCGCCGTCACCACCATCACCGCTGCCACCGCCAGACTCCACCTCCTGAAACCTGAGCATACTGTCAGCTCACCTGTGGACTGACAACAGGTTCAAAGTCTTAACATTTGAAACACTGAAAACATCTTAACACTAAAAGCTGATATTAAAGGGCGGTTCCCAGTATCCCCAGTGTTCCCAGTGTGTGTTAAGCAGCAGTCAGCTGTCCATATGAGCAGTGAAATAAGTTTTCCTCTCTGTAATCATACCTCCTGTTCATTTATATTAAATAAATGCACATAGACACAGACTGATAAACTTCTAATGTGTGTTCAGTGATGGAGGATTATCACAGTGTTTATACATAGGCTAGTCATTATAAAGTCTCTGATCAGCTTCTATTGAGCTTCATCAGTGTGAGTTATTATATCAGTGATATCTGATTTCTGCTTTCATTAAACGGAAAGTTGTCTGGAGGAAGAGTAAGACCAAATGAACAAACAGTGAAAAGGCGGTTTATCAGCTGTTTGCTCGCAGTGATTAAAACTGACGGATCTGAAGTGATACAAAGCCTCTATCCGATAATGGACGCATCACAGATGTCTCGGTCAGCATGAAAAGTCTCTGCTTGCGGTAATTCATGTGTTTTTATGCGTTTACATGAAATAAACAGTTGTTTTGTGGTGTTTGTTGTGTTGTTTACCTGCAGGAGACTAGGTGGAGAACTTCCGTGTTTGATCCCATTTCCATGGAGACGAACCCATCCCACTGACGTCACAACCGGGATTTAATCTGGATTTAATGTTCTCTGAGGTCAAACCATAGACATCGATAATTTTACTCTTAAAGATTTAATATGTTACTATGACAACAGAAAAAATAAGTCGCTGTATTATGTGGTTAACTTTTTTATTTTGATGGGAAAATTCTTTATCCATAAACAGATTCTCAACCCTCATTTCTCTTTTTTTCTGTAGAAATCAATTCAATTGTCAAATCGCTTTGCTTGATAAACAATAAGAAAAGTAATACATTTATAAAACATTATAAAAATATATAGGAACTCCCTTGAAACTATAACTAAACTTAGTTTATTGTAATGCATATACAATGTATATACAATTTTATTTTCACCCTTTGTCTGTTTGTTTATTCATTTAGTTATAGGCCTATATATTTGACATGTTATATTTTATTATATATTTATATTTGTACTCGTAAGAATATGTATTGTCAATATTCAGCCGTCATAGTTTCATGTATTAGTCGATCCTGACTTTGTTTGTATATTTTGTGAAATAAGTTTATTAAATAAATAAAATAAAAAGGTAAAACCAATCTTAAAAATGTAGTGTTACTTTATCTGCCAGTTCAATCATAAAAGTCAGCTGGAAAAAAACTGCTGTCTTAAGTTTGACTGTGCTGCAACATTTCAAACCACATTGATTAAAGAGATCAAAAAGAAATCCAATTTGTCGTTCAAAATGTATCTTTGTGTATTTTAAAATGTAATTGCATTCATATAACCTTTCTCCCTTGTTTCATTGGGACATTGGGTATTTTTACCCCTTCTGATAAAACACGTTGTTGAAATGGTCAGGAGAGAAAAAGAAAGCAGCAGTGGCAGGTTTCCTCCAGCAGGTGGAGATCTGTCCTCAGCGCAGAATGTTAAACCTGGATGGGATTTCAATCATACACGTTTCAGATGGGTTTTTTTTCCTATTCTTTTATTTTTTGACTTGGTTTTAATTTTTTTTTTTTTTTCAGATTTACACACAGTTTAAACACGTGACTCATGTTGGTCAGCTTATCACAACTGACCGATGGAAATTATATATATAGAAAATGTGCGACAATAGTGAGCAGAAAAAATAACAAATAAAATCCAGAGAATGATTTGAATGAAACACTTTACAGTCAGCACAACATATTGTTAAATGTGGGTAAAGCAGTCTGCTTTTACTTCTGAGGAATCTGAGGAATTCTGAAACAGCTTTTAATCCTCATCATTGTATTAATATGTGGCTATCTACACATCTCATATCTGTTTTTATCTTAAACTCCCTTTCATTTTGCTATTCCATTTTAAAATCCAGTTCTTCAATTGCCAGAATATGGAAATACAAATGTAAATGTTGACTTAAACAACTAAGACAAGCAAAGCAAAAGGTCACATTAGAGAAACATCGAGGCAAACAGTCAGTTAAACATCTTAAGGCAACAGGTTAAATTGCAAATTTCCACATTGTGGGACTAATAAAGCAATGTCTTATGTTATCTTAAGAATTTGGTTTTGCCTCCATCCAATCTGCTGTAACACACTTGAGTCCAGTAGGTGGCAGTAATTTGCCCTTAAGGTGGATGCGAACTGCCAATGAATCCAAATAAAGGCAGAAATAGAAGAAGAGGAATTTTGTATTTTGCTTGGAAGAAGTCTCTCTGCATCACATGGAGACATTTTATTGTAAAGAAGCAACAATGACTTCAGGTCAGCGTTTGAGAGAGTTAATCAACGAGCGACTAACTGCTGCTGCTGAAGAAATATTCCGACATTTTCAAACAACTATCTCAGAGTACGAAGAAGAGATCAACCGTCAGCGCAGACTGCTGGATATCGTTTGGAAACCTGAAATAAAGTTACACAGAACAGGTCTGTAAAACTCTAATTATTATGAAATAAACTACAACAGTCAGCATATACAAAATATGTAGGTTTAGTTAATGCTGAAGTCAGTTTATGTTTGGGAGTTAAGGGGAACGTTAAGGGAAACATAAAGATATTTAGCGGCCGATTCCCTCTTGTTTTGTTGCAACATTTAAGTTTGAGTAAAAAGTGTTGGTAGCAAAAGTCTTAACGCGGTGTATAAACTGCTTGAGCATTGATTAATTGCTCAATTGATGGTTAATAACTCATTCATTACTTCTGTAGTGGCGATTTGTCCTCAAATAAATGAACTCAAATTCAAATGGCTACTGAAGCACCTCGGGAAGGAATCTTACGCCGTTAGTTTCAGGTTGGATATTTGACAGATATTTCGATATTCATTGTGGATTCAACAGTGGTTTCTACCTCGCTTTCACTCATGGTGCAAAGTTAATGCACCATGGTTTTGCTATATGGCAGAAACACCTCAACTTAATGGGTTTTCCTGCACCTTCTATTTTATATTAATTTTAAAAGAAAATCTAATAGTTTCATGTGGAAGAAAAGTATTTTTTCTTCAATAGCTTCCATGAAATGTGACCTAGAGACACCAAATCAATGCACAATGTTTCTGCTATGTGGGACCAACCAGGCACACCTCAAATATTTGTTACTTTTTGCACTTTCACTTTATTAATGATTCATAATCATCAACAATAATACATCATTCACAAAGGGTCATTGTGTTAATGTTAATGGTTTATAAATGATTTATAAAGAATTAGTAAATAATTATTGACCATTACGTACCTCTATAAAGGATGCCTTATCAGTATGTGGTACAAGAGTTTCTCCTCAGTCTTTCCTCTTTGTCCTTCCAGAGCTCCCACAGCAGCATGTCTGTGAGGAGGAGGAGGTTCTCACTGACCAGCAGCTCTGTGACCAGGAGAGGAACTCAAGTATGGACCAAGAGGAACCAGAGCCTCCACAGATAAAAGAGGAACAAGAGGAACCAGAGCCTCCACAGATTCAAGAGGAACTCTGCACCAGTCTGGAGATAGAACAGCCAGTACTGAAGCCGGAGACAGAAACCTTGATGTGGACTGCTACATGTAAGGAAAGTGAAGATCTGACTCTGGACTTGAGTCCTGATGAAACTGAGATTACAGCAGAGAAGGAGCAAGTTGTCAGCATGTCAGTTAAAAGCTCCGTGGATCCAGAACCAGAAAGTGACAATGAAGTCCTCTCTCACAACTCTCATGTAGCTGAGAGCCAAGATCACAAAGGAGGCCAACACGGAGACTCAGGATCACCTAGAAATGCAAAACCAAAAGCACAGAAGAGACATAGTAGAAAAAATCACAACAATGAAGACAAGTCTACCACTTTAAAGATACAGAGTAATACTTTTACAGGGAAACAGTGTTTTGAATGTGACACTTGTGGGAAATCATTTAAGGTAAGGGCCAATTTACACAGACATCTCAGAGTCTACACAGGTGAGAAGCTGTGTACATGTGGCCCCTGTGGAAAAAGATTCTCTGACCTGGGCAAATTAGAAGGCCACATGAGTATCCATACAGGTGAGAAGCCGTACCCATGTGACACCTGTGAGAAAACATTCTCTCAGCTCACCACATTAAAACAACACATGAGAACACACACATGTAAGAATCCGTACAAATGCAAAAGTTCAGACATACTTGTCACTTGAAGACTCACATTAGAACACACTCAGTGGAAAAACGTTCTGTCTGATGCCAGATTTGAAAAGGTTCATAAGAAAACATTGATGGCAAGTGTTCCCCAACATCTTTGTAAATATTGTCCATGAAGACGTCAGAACATTTTCATGTAAGTTGTACATTGTCAACAACGCTGTCAAGTTTTGTTTGTCAGGTTTTGTTCTACATTAAAAGCAGTGTTGATTTTGTCACATTTAGTTATAGTTTGTTTGTTTTAGTCTAGTTTTAGTCAATTCAATATCATTGGGTTATAGTCGACTTAAATATAATACATTTTAAAGGGTAATGCATTTTTTAAAGTTTGTCTTGAATTTCTGAAGTAATTATTACTACCAGATGAAATCAATCCTATATCTAGCTGTTATGGAATGGTAGTAAGGTTTGAATGTGCAATACAGACAGATTTCAAGATATGTTTTGAAACACAGTCATATCTTTTACCTGGCTTTTTCATAAAAGAGTATCTCAATAACAATAATAACCTGGAGACAGATTACAGACAGTTATATTTTGTTTCCGATTCACCATCTAGTTAAAACTCTGTTAATTGTGTGTCTGATCAACAAACCATATACCATGAACAACTTTTATCAGACAGATTTTTCTTTCCATGATGTTATTTCCCCCATCAACTATTATTATGGATGGATATACGCCTATATGTTGTTATGGATGGAATTAACATAAGGAAGATTCTTTCTGTCAGAGACACATTTTAAACTCATTTATTTTACATAATGTGTCGTTTCCATGTGAGGCTGAAAATCCTGTTCCAGTTTGAATCCAGTTTGATATGCGTTTACTTAGTTTATTGAGTTACATCAATTAATATTTATTTAGTAAACTGATAATATCATGCCTAAACTGTCAAATACTATTTTACTACTAATATAATGTCACCTGTGCTGAGGACAGATCGCCACCTGCTGGAGAAAAGCTGCCTCTTGCGGAAGCATTCTGATTGGATACTAAACAGCCAATCAGGAAACTGGAGTTGAACGTGGCAGCCACCCACAACGATACAGGGTTGCGTCTATAGTAACAGCATAGCAACCGGCTATAGCAACAGCATAGCAACCGGCTATAGCAAAACACATAGCGACATCATTCTGATTGAATGCTAAACAGCCAATCAGGCTGCTTCCTGCCCTCCCAGTCTGTGATTGGGTGGCTTTGTGGTTCATTTACATACACCGCCAACTCGAGCTAACGGGCCGACAGAGTTGAGCCAGAGACATTATAAGAGGAGACATATCACTGAAAAAATCTCCCATTGAAATGCATAGGGAGACTTCGTAACGCCAAGATGGCCGGTGTTTGCACATGTCCCGCCTCTTCCAGTGCCGTTGCTCCAATCATTTTGCTGGTCGTACGCGGTCACGTTTTTTGCGACACTTGGAAGTCATTTTCAACAGAGACATTTTAAACCGATCCTGTTCATAATTTTTATGGATGGATGTGGTCCTGTTGGCTTCATCAGACCGTGACCTCTCACTGGATCGGTTCGCAGCCGAGTGTGAAGCGGCCGGGATGAGAATCAGCACCTCCAAATCCGAGGCCATGGTCCTCAACCGGAAAAGGGTGGAGTGCACTCTTCGGGTCGGGGATGAGATTCTGCCTCAAGTGGAGGAGTTCAAGTACCTCGGGGTCTTGTTCACGAGTGAGGGAAGGATGGAACGGGAGATCGACAGGCGGATCGGTGCGGCGTCTGCAGTAATGCGGACTCTGCACAGATCCATCGTGGTGAAGAGAGAGCTGAGCCGAAAGGCAAAGCTCTCGATTTACCAGTCGATCTTCGTTCCTACCCTCACCTATGGTCATGAGCTTTGGGTAGTGACCGAAAGAACAAGATCGCGGGTACAAGCGGCCGAAATGAGCTTCCTCCGTAGGGTGGCTGGGCTCTCCCTTAGAGATAGGGTGAGAAGCTCAGTTATCCGGAGGGAGCTCGGAGTAGACCCGCTGCTCCTCCGCGTCGAGAGGAGCCAGATGAGGTGGTTCGGGCATCTAATTAGGATGCCTCCCGGACGCCTCCCTGGTGAGGTGTTCAGGGCACGTCCCACCGGTAGGAGACCCCGGGGAAGACCCAGGACACGCTGGACAGACTATGTCTCTCGGCTGGCCTGGGAACGCCTTGGGGTCCCCGGGAAGAGCTGGACGAAGTGGCTGGGGAGAGGGAAGTCTGGGCTTCCCTGCTTAGGCTGCTGCCCCCGCGACCCGACCCCGGATAAGCGGAAGAAGATGGATGGATGGATGGACATTTTAAAACACATGATCAGCAGTTTATACTACTTTGTGTACATATATTTTTTAATGCTTTATCCAAAATTGTGGCATGATCTGGTAAAGTTGACTGTGAGCAAACTCCTGTCTCTGCTGTGAGCGTGCGATGACGTCTTGCGGTCAGTGCCTGCCGTAAATGAAGACTGTCGTGAAGTATTGCGCATGCGCAGTCCAAGATTGCCGTTAAGGAAAAAGGCTTTTAAAACGTTAAACGTTAAAACGTTAAAACGTTAACCCTAACCCTAACCCTAACCCATCAAACCCTTTCAGCGGTTATAGTTTGATTTTCATCATGATTTCAAAACATGTGTTTTTTATGTCCCTTAGACCTCGGGACATGGAGATACAGCTCTCTCCCTATTCATTTAGATAGCCGGTTGGTCTTCCTATGACCAAATAGCTGCCCGGAGGCGTGGCCAATTTTGCCGCCGAGTGAGACGACTTGCCTTAGAAGGACTTTGGTTGAGCACACGAGATGCAGCGCGCTCACTGATGGTGGCACAAATATAACTACATAGGGTTTTTTTGCATGAGAACTGTATGGCCAGCGTGAGATTGAGAGTAAAAGCATGTGTCACCCGCCAGAAGCGTGAGAGTTGGCTAGCCCGCGTGTAACGGGGGAAAAAATCACATGAAAAAGGTATGTTTTCATTTGATGGTAAAAGAAAAATGTGCGCTTTAGTGCTTAATACTGGCTGTCACCTTATAAAGTCTATGGCTGTCACACACACACACACACACACACACAGAGGGATGGAAGACCGCGAAAAGCAGCCTGCTGTGAGTTGCTATGCAATTTCTAGTAGTTTAACTTTTGCTGTGAGAGAAAACCTGCAGCCAATTAATTCACAGTCGTCTGACGTGTCTGTTTCAATACATGTATTCCCGCCCGAAAAACACATTTAACAAAGGAAGAAAAACTCATTGTGACTGTTTTTACACATCAAATATGTACAACGCGTTGTACAGTTCTAGAGATGCAGAACACAGAAACTGTATGGACGGTGTAACAGTTCTTGGATTGAAAACAATAGATAGTCTCGACTGGTGTGTAAGGTTTTCTTTTATTAAATCTACCAAATAGCAGATTGACATCAAGCAGCAACTTTAATTCATCGAGTCCTTACCGCGCTGTGAAAACTGTGTTGAAAACATACAACAACAAACATTTCACACATATGTTTCCACAGCTCACATCAATATTACATGAATGAAAGTTACCTTAATTAAACTACACAAAGCTAAAAAGCATACACAAATATGTCTACATGTTATAAATATAAACAATCAAAGCATCATACCTCGCTGCGCTCTCCAAGGAATAAAACATGAGATACGTCCTTTCTTCTGTCATTAAACTTTCAAACTGGCAAATGCGATTGTCCCTTTAATCGTAAACGTGCGAACTGACCAAGACAAAAGACCCAGACTGTGCAAATTAAGCATAAAGTGCCAATAATAATCCAACAGACCCGAGCGGAGTATTCATTCACCGCCGGCTGCCATGAAGGCCAAGCAAAACTCTGGCGATGCCGCCTACAGGACCAATTTCAATGGTACAGGATTACCATATCCTGTGCAAATTGATTTCCGGTCAATTAGCACATAGATCATATTAAAGCACATACAACATTCAGAATATTTAAGCTGTTACAAAAATAAATTAGACATTATGCTCATAACCCATCCCATGTTATTATCATGGTCCTTTACAGACAGAGACCAGCAGTCTGCTCAGTGAGTTTTGAACTGAGATGTTATAGCTGCATGTGGGTCAGTATTTGGATAATTTTTCTGCTTAAAGTTCAAATCAACCTCACACTGAAGTGATGAAACAGGCTGTTTATGTCGGGCACATGTGCGGATGTGGCCCCAAATTGCTCCCAACGCCAACAGTGTATGAACGGTTATTTCCCTCCTGATGAGCAGGTAGGTACAGAGCGAACAAAAACGTGTGACCATTTTGTCAGGTTTTTGGACTAACAGACACCTTAGAGCCACACAGACAGTGGTAAAAACATAAACTTGGCCTGACTGATACAATTACTAAATATACATATTAGGAACTGCCTCTGTTTGGATGCAGCTACGATATTTATGCGTACTATGATTTTTTCACATATGTCTTATTGTGTTACATGTTGGGGGCAGGCTGGAGATACAAGATATAAGACCTCTTGAGTCCTTTAACAAATGAAATCTAAAAACTCTTCCAGTACTCTCCAGTACCCTTCCATCACTGATAGGATACTGGAGAATTTTAGATTATTATATTATCATTACTATTATTATTATTATGATTATGTTATTTTCAAATGTATGTCTGGTTTATAAAACTTTAAATGGATTGGTCCCTCCTCCACTACACCATTTCATCACACTACATTTGGGCAGTCAGCATTCTCTATGAAAGCTATAACTCAATGTATTGTCCCATCTGATGATATGAGGAGCTGCAGCTCCAGCAGTACATAACTCTGGTACAGTTCATCAAATGGTAACATTTATGTTTAACAAGTAAATGTGTAGTTTGTGTAAAGCAATTTGTTAGCATTATACAGCTAGCAGATCAAAAACTACAGTATATCATTGTTTGAAGTCACCTCTCTTTTCACCTAACAAATGTAAGTCCATTATTACCTGTATTTAAGCACTCAATTCACTTAAATGCATAAACTTTCCTGATTTCAAGCTTTGGTTGTTGATTAATTTGTTGTGTTCATAGGTAGCCTACTTAGCTGAGATTAATCACCCAGAAATAATGTATAAAAATATTAAGTTTTTCAGACTCACATTGGTAATGACATTTGGCTGCGACAAGAGGTGAGGAGTAAGATCCAGTCTACAACAAAGGACTCACTGTTCTTTACAGAATTGGCTGTAGCCATATGAGCCACAGTTGAGTTGAGGGGAAGAAGTGTGTCTGGGAAGGAATGCCCAACAAATAAAGTTGATGTAAAGCCTCACATGGCACCACAACAGCTGGGAACCCTCAAAGGTATGCTGTATATCTCCTTAGACGGAATGTCATCTGAAACCAACAAATTAACACTGCGTAGAAGCATTCAAGCCAGACAGGTGATGCAGGTGTATTTGTGCACACCTGTGACGTAGCACACTTATGTATTGTATTTGATCCAATCATAGTGAATGTTCAAACTATTTTGTTGTTCATATCACAGGGCACAAATTACAATAATCATCAAACAAGACTGATTCTTAACCTGTTTTCCCCCTCTCTTTTCAAGAGTGCTTCAGTAGATGGTTGGAGGCTCAGGATATGGAGAAGACAGAGATGGAAAAGAGGGTAAAGCTGGTATGGTACTACCTGTGACAAAAAATCCAGGACCTTGTTAAAAAAGAAAAGAAAGAATGTCAGGAAAAAGTGTAGTTTTATTACTGGTTTTGATGCACATAATGAAATGAAAATGGACTCTCAAGTTAGTAAATGTTTAGTAAATTATTTTCCAGCTTCAAATCATTTGATATGTTTGTAGTGTTTTTTTTTTTACATACAATAAATTGTATACATTTTGTCACCTTTTTGGTAAGGTATATGTTCTGATCCCACGGCCCATACCGGTGTACAGGATGACTCATATCAGACCTCATGCCACTCACTCAAAGCCACAGCTCCAGCTAAAACCATCTGCTCATGAGTTTAAACCAGTGAGAAATGTATCAGCTGACAAAGACTCAGTTACAGAGCAAGAAGCAGCTCACATGCCAGAACAGTCACAAACACCACCAGATTAACACAGTGTGAAGGAGACAGAAGTACCTCAGGAAGTTCAGCAGAGGGGGAGCCTGATCTGGAGCCACCCAATGAACAAACTGTAAGGAGATCCTCACGTGTGCCACGACCCAGGAGAATGTTCACTTATAACAGTTTAGATCAACCCTCATATCAGCCATTGATTCCTGGAGACAACGTTGTGTTCCAGTGTGTACCTTATCCTATGTCAAGCACTGGGATGCCAAGTCTCGTCCTACTGGACACCAACTATGTGCCAAGGCCAGTAGTCTGGACTTGCACATAGTTACAACTTGATGTATGAGAGCCAAGATACTTAACAAACTAGACTAATGATTTCTCCTGAATTAAATGTGTGACTGTGAGTTAACTTGTTATTGTAGCTCTAGATGTCAGGAGACATCTTTAAAAAGTAGGGGAGAGTGTAGAGGGAGGGGAAAAAGCCTCTTATTAGAAGTTACAAGAAACTAACACCCCCCTTATTTTTTTATGTCATGACATTTAAAAACACATATAATTAGTTACTTCCTAAATTAGACTCCCAAACATTACATATTGTTGTTATTCCATTTTGTGACCATAGGTGGCACTATGATACCAGGTTCAGTAAGAAACCTGTAACTCAAGCCCATGTTACTCCACAGGAGCCAAGTACCCCTGACTGCAGACCAGAGACACAATAAAGTGGCGCTTGAAGTAGTCGCACACTGCTGAAACCGTGTTTGGTGCTTACTGCTCCACTGGTATGTAAAATAATGTGAAAAACAACTTAAAATTGGTCAGCATACTGCCTAGACGTTGGAAGAACATTTGGTCACATGTTGAGTTTTAAAAGTGTTCAAACACCGGGTTTGGACCAAGTTTATGCATATGTTGCTCTAGATAATGCAGGTTCATATAACTGACAGATTTGTGTCAGGGAAAGATGAAATACATCTAGGCATGTTGCTATGGTAATGTCATGTTTTTGTTGATTATTTCAATGCATTTCAGTTAGTTTGATCATTTATATGTATTTATCAATGCAGCCACAGTATGTGCTTTCACTGTTTTATTATTTATATGTATTTGTGGTTAATAAGGTCATTAATTAGCCAGTTGAATGTAAAATAAGATAATTAATAAGATAAATAAAACACAAGACAACACAAGGACTAGACAGTATAAATATATATGGAGTTAAAACAGATACAGACATGTGTTCCAATGTTTCCAAAAACAAGTATTTTGTGTCACTTTGTGTAGGCTGAGCTAATGCCATCATAACTTCATTTTTTGATTCATTTAACCAAACCATGATTCTGTACATTAATGCATTAAAGTTAGGGACATTGTTAAAACAATCATGTGACTAGCACTCATCTATCTTGGAAGTTTAAGCAGAATTATAAATTCATCATTGAATGCAACCTGAAGCTTCTACGTTTTTGCTTTGCTGTAATTGGACCAAAGATGGGCTGTATAGAGTGGAGTACAATATGCTTTAAAAAGAGCTGTCTTTACATCATCTGTTCAACTTGTATGCCAGCATGTTTGTACATACATTTTGTAACATTGACGCTGCACATCATTATCATTATCATCATCATCATCATCATCATCATCATCATCATCATCATCATCATCATCATACAGGTCAGCCCTGATGATGTGCTCTCTACATTTAATGTGATGTTTCTTAATTCTTAAAAATAAACATATCCAGTTTGTAACATTATGCTAGCTATGCCAGCTTGTTTATTGTTCACTTCATTTCTTCACCACCTTCGTAAGAAGGAAAAGATTTTTTTACTTAATTGGTTGTTCGATTAGCCAAATAATAAATCAATAAATCATAATAATTAATAAATCAATACATTTCTGAATCAGTCAAATATCTAAAGTTCATGGCTCTACGGTTCAATAGATCCCCTGTATCACTTCAAAGAATAGACATACACCATTGATTGAGTTTTATGGATTTTATTAACTACACACTACTAATAAATGATGTATAAATAAATGTAATGATACAATACAATATGAATTCAAGAGGTTACTCGATATAGCGACATGAATGAAAGATGATGGTGAATGATGAATTTAAATGAAGGATATGTAATTATGTGGAAACTAAGAAAACTTGTAAGTTTTACTGAGTCTCTGCTCAAAAAGTTCTCTCAGGTTGATGAAAGATGGAGGAAAACTAGTTCACTGTTTAATAACTTACTGGAGAGGTCTCAGCGTTGGCGTCGAAATCATCAAAAATGTCAAAAACAGCTGAATGCAAAACTTAATGACGTGTTTATTTAAAGGGCCTTTTCTCTGGACGTTGATGGTGAAAGTTACAATATTACAAAACTTAAGAAAACTTAGATAAAGAATCTTTTCCCACTGTGTGTGTTGTAATGTGTCTATTCAAACTGGTAACAAATCTGAACTTTTCCCCACAAGTTTTGCAATTGTACAGCTTCTCACCTGTATGGAGAGTCATGTGTCGTTTTAAATTGCTCCTCTCAGAGAATCTTTTCCCACAGGTATCACATGGGTACGGCTTCTCACCTGTATGGATTCTCATGTGTGCTTTTAAGTTGCTTATATTAGAGAACATTTTCTCACAGGTGTTACATGTATATGGCTTTTCACCAGTATGGAGTCTGAGATGTCTGCACAAAATGGACTTGAGCACAAATGATTTCCCACAAGTATTGCATTTGTACGGCTTCTCACCTGCATGGAGTCTCATGTGCAATTTTAATGCGCCCGGCTGAGAGAATCTTTTCTCACAAGTGTCACATGGGTACGGCTTCTCACCTGTATGGACTCTCATGTGCAATTTTAATGAGCACAGCTGAGAGAATCTTTTCTCACAGGTATCACATGGGTACGGCTTCTCACCTGTGTGTGTTCTCATGTGCACTTTTAATGCGCTCGGCATAGAGAATCTTTTCTCACAGGTGTTACATGGATACAGCTTCTCACCTGTGTGTGTTCTCATGTGCACTTTTAAGTTGGTTATATTAGACAATATTTTCCCACAAGTGTTACATGTATACGGCTTTTCACCTGTATGGATTCTGAGATGTCTGCACAAACTGGCCTTGACCGGGAATGATTTCCCACAAGTGTCACATTCAAAACACGGTTTCTCTGTCAAAGTATTATTGTGAATCTTTAAAGTGGTAGATTTGTCAATCTGAGTTTCATCAGGACTCAAGTCCAGAGTCTGATCTTCACTTTCCTCACAAGTAGGAGTCCACATCAAGGTTTCTGTCTCCTCCTTCAGTACCGGCTGTTCTATCTCAAGACTGGTGCAGAGTTCCTCTTTAATGTCTGAAGGTTCTGGTTCCTCTTGTTCCTCTTTAATCTGTGGAGGCTCTGGTTCCTCTTGTTCCTCTTTAATCTGTGGAGGCTCTTGTTCCTCTTTAATCTGTGGAGGCTCTGGTTCCTCTTGGTCCAGGCTTGAGTTCCTCTCCTGGTCACAGAGCTGCTGGTCAGTGAGAGTCTCCTCCTCCTCACAGACATGTTGCTGTGGGAGCTCTGGAAGGACAAAGAGGAAAGACTGAAGAGAAACTCTTGTACTACTTTCTGATAAGGCATCCTTTATAAAGGCTTTACACCTCCTGTGACCGGTTAAGTTTTATGGCATATGAAACTCTGACTATAAAAATGGGGATCTATGTTTTACATGTCAGTTCTTCTGTTTGCAAGTAAAAGACTTCAATTTCATAAGTCTGCTGAAGCCTCATTTTGGCCCCAGTAAGATACCACAAGTGGTGACATTTTATGCAGTTTAATGTGTTTTTACACATGAAGCACTCAGTTGGTATCAGTATCACTTTAAGGGTACTTATAGATTGGTACTGGTATCGTAATTTTTAAAAGATACCCAGCCCTAATCATCTGGCAGATATGTTTGTGGAGAATGATATTATACTCTCCTGTAGGCCAACTGTCAACTACGGAAGTAATTCATGAAGAACTTGAATTTTAATTTAGACCTGGTTCAATGTGTCTGGATGGAGAGATATGAAATCGACTTTTTATGGTTTCATAAGAAAATTAAAGGTTTCTCTATTCTGAAAGTGGTTTAAACAGCATCTTTTGCTACAATGTCTAAGACTTTTTTCACATGTAAATGTTACAGAAATAGTATCAACCGCTAAATATCATTATTTATGTTTCCCTTAACTTTCCCCTTAACGCCCAAACAGAAACTGACTTCAGTGTCGTAGAAACCCGAGCAAATAACAAAAGCTATTCTTTTTAATCACTGAGGTGGTATATAAAGCTGACTGTTGTAGTTTATTTCATAATAATTAGAGTTTTACAGACCTGTTCTGTGTAACTTTATTTCAGGTTTCCAAACGATATCCAGCAGTCTGCGCTGACGGTTGATCTCTTCTTCGTACTCTGAGATAGTTGTTTGAAAATGTCGGAATATTTCTTCAGCAGCAGCAGTTAGTCGCTCGTTGATTAACTCTCTCAAACGCTGACCTGAAGTCATTGTTGCTTCTTTACAATAAAATATCTCCGTGTAATGCAGAGAGACTTCTTCCAAGCAAAATACACAACAGCAGACATTTACTCCAGTTCTGGTGTTACACTTTAAAGCTTCCGACTGCAGAATCATATGGTTGTGTAGTTCCGCTTGTTATGTTCTTCCGTTTTTTCTTCTTTATAGTGTTTGATGAAGTCCTGTATCCTCAGATGGGAAATAACTACTTCTTCTTGGGGATCTGGCTTCTCTGGAGAGCTGTTTCATTCAAAATCATAACCAAACTGTACACCACCTTCCCAGTAACCAGAAACCCACCATCCAAAAAGTACATCACAGATTCAGTCAACCTGCATTGCCACCCAATGGACATTGCATGCAACCCAGTCAACAGCACTGATGTTCAGTCAACATTGCGGGAGCCTTGTGTTTAATTAATCTCTGTCAACATATCAGATCTGGACTTGCATTTGATTTCTCATTGTATTTAAAGGTGCGGATGAATATGTGCATATGACTGAGTTGTTGTCCTCTACCCACCAAAGTGTCCATAAAATTCTATGTCTGTTTTTAATTCTCAATTCAGGAATGGTTACACCAATTTCAGTCTCTCTCTGGATCATCTGAGCTGTCTGTGTGAATCTGTAACTATGAACTCCACTCTTGTTGCATATGAGACATAACTTCTGATTTCTATATTTTGTTCTTATTCAGTTCCATAGCTCAACATCAGGTTCTGGGATTATCCATGATGTTACAACTAACCAAAAGACTTGATGGCACGAATTAATATTAATAATACAAATTTCCTCTGTATGCTTATATTTAAAGCCTGATGACAGATCGCCACCTGCTGGAGAAAAGCTGACATTGCTAATTTCAGCTTTTTTCTCGTCTCACCATTTTTGGAAAACAGTGATTTTCTCTGTCAGTGTCAGTGATTTTTATGCAAATGAAAATATAAATAAATACATTTTGTGTGATTGATTTGATTTCTTTCTGATCGCTTTAAACATCAGACTTTTATCAATCTCTGAAAACTGAAAGGCACAAAAAACTGCAACTCTCCTGGAAAATGATTAAGAAGGACATAAAGTTGGAGTTGGATTTCGCTGCTAAAAGACGATGTTCAGTCTTTTATCATGTATATGACAGTATAGTAGCAGTATGTCGAAGACACCCAGTCAGTCAACTCACATTAAAATATTAAAACTAGAAGATTTTCTAAAACCTCAACTGACAAATGAAATAAAGGATCTGATTTTTTTGTATAGAATTTCAAATGGTTAATACCCAGGCACAGGAGATCCATAGACAACATCTTGAAACACACAGGAGTGAGTTAGTGTTTAGATTATTTACATTACTGAGATAAAACAACATGGAAATACCAGGAATGGTTGTGGTTATTTTGGAGAGATCTCCAGTTGCAGGAAACAAAAACCAAAGTTGATTAATGTCAGACTTCACATCACATTTGAATTTATAAGTTCTGTTCTTTTATTCTTGTAACGGCTTCATAGTGCAAACTATTTACAGTGTCCACCCAAAGTGATTCAACTCTTCACATTTTCCATTCAATAATCCAGACTTAACAGAGTTGATGCAAATTCTTCCCTCAGTGAGTGTAATTTCTAGATCTTCTCCAGATATGTCTACTACGTTCAAGTATCTCCTGGCAGCGTCCAGCACCATCTTGATTCTTTCCAACTTGCCCTTATACTGCAACAGCACAATTTATGATCATACCAGGTCTTTTGCTCTCCCACCATCTCCACATTACCTACAACCATCATGATCTGGTTACAACAAGCGGAACCAAAGACACACGAGCCTGCTATCGGAAGCTTAACACTGTCACACCACACGAAACAAAGCGCGAGCTGCTTGGTACTGTGCTTGGAAGAAGTCTCTCTGCTTTACATGGAGACATTTTATTGTAAAGAAGCAGCAATGACTTCAGGTCAGCGTTTGAGAGAGTTAATCAACGAGCGACTAACTGCTGCTGCTGAAGAAATATTCCGACATTTTCAAACAACTATCTCAGAGTACGAAGAAGAGATCAACCGTCAGCGCAGACTGCTGGATATCGTTTGGAAACCTGAAATAAAGTTACACAGAACAGGTCTGTAAAACACTAATTATTATGAAATAAACTACAACAGTCAGCTTTATATACCACCGCAGTGATTAAAATGAATAGGTTTAGTTATTTGCTCGGGTTTCTATGACACTGAAGTCAGTTTCTGTTTGGGCGTTAAGGGGAAAGTTAAGGGAAACATAAATAATGATATGTAGCGGTTGATATTATTTCTGTAACATTTACATGTGAAAAAAGTCTCAGACGTTGTAGTAAAAGATGCTGTTTAAACCACTTTCACAATAGAGAAACCTTTAATTTTCTTATTAAACCATAAAAAGTCGATTTCATATCTCTCCATCCAGACACATTGAACCAGGTCTAAATCAAAATTCAAGTTCTTCATGAATTACTTCCGTAGTTGACAGTTGGCCTACAGGAGAGTATAATATCATTCTCCACAAACATATCTGCCAGATGATTAGGGCTGGGTGTATAGGGCTGCATGGCCATGTTACCTTGTTTAATGCTAGCTGCTAGTCTGACATGTACCCACTTCCTCCATTTAAAAAAGCCTTTTACGTTCTTTTTCTTGTACATATGACCAGTGTACAGTATCTCACACAGTCCCTTCAGGCAGTTGAACGTTTTTGAATCCTATTCACCATTGTAATATATTACAATTCAGGAACATGTCTTACTTATTGACTGCAGGAAACAGACTACACCACAGGTTTATTAGTGGGTTAGGTACACAGAGACTTTGCTGGCCAACCATAAAACACCAGCACAGTGGCAGTTTCATATTAAAGCCACACATTGGCATCAAAACCAATTTATTACACGTATGACATCATAAATAATGCAATTTCTCTACCCAGACACATTAGACTAGCTCTAGATTGAAGTTTAACTTCTTTATTATTACTTACTGCTTGCATACATGGAAGTAAAATGTCACTTTCCACAGTGCAACATATATAAACACATGAGGCACCACTGAAAGCCAGTAGAACATAACTAAAAACATAAATAAGGTCTTACTTACAATATGGGATAGGTGTTGTGTGTCAATTATAATATTTAGGAACTATACAGGATGATACAGAATTATACAAAATGTGTCCAAAAATTGTGTAGTCTCTATAAAGGACCATTAAGTAAGTCATTAATTAATGCTTATAAAGCCTCTATAAAGGATGTCTTATCAGAAAGTGGTACACGAGTTTCTCTTCAGTCTTTCCTCTTTGTCCTTCCAGAGCTCCCACAGCAGCATGTCTGTGAGGAGGAGGAGGAGGTTCTCACTGACCAGCAGCTCTGTGACCAGGAGAGGAACTCAAGTCTGGACCAAGAGGAACCAGAGCCTTCACAGATTAAAGAGGAACAAGAGGAACCAGAGCCTCCACAGATTAAAGAGGAACCAGAGGACCAAGAGGAACCAGAGCCTTCAGAAATTAAAGAGAACCAAGAGGAAACAGAGCCTTCAGAAATTAAAGAGGACCGAGAGGAACCGGAGCCTTCAGAAATTAAAGAGGAACAAGAGGAACCAGAGCCTCCACAGATTAAAGAGGAACAGGAGGAACCCTGCACCAGTCTGGAGAGAGAACAGCTGGTACTGAAGGAGGAGACAGAAACCTTTATGTGGACTCCTACTTGTGAGGAAAGTAAAGATCAGACTCTGGACTTGAGTCCTGATGAAACTCAGTTGGCAGCAGAGGAAGAGCAGGTTGTCAGCATGTCAGTACAAACAGTTAAAACCTCTAAGAAACCTGAACCAGACAGTGACGAGCAGCTCCTCTCTCACAACTCTCATAATCTCCAAGATCACAAAGAAGGCAAACATGAAGACTCAGGATCAACTAGAAATGCAGAATCAAAACCACAGAGGGGACATCATAGTAGAGAAATTCACAACATTGAAGACAAGTCTACCACTTTAAAGATTCAGAGTAATACTTTTACAGGGAAACAGTGTTTCAAATGTGACACTTGTGGGAAATCATTTGCACGCAAGTCCAATTTTAACAGACATCTGAGACTCCATACAGGTGAGAAGCCATACACATGTGGCACCTGTCAGAAAAGATTCTCTGAGATGAGCAGATTAAACGTGCACATGAGAACACACACAGGAGAGAAGCCGTACCCATGTAACTTTTGTGAGAAAAGATTCTCTATGGTGGGAACATTAAATCGTCATTTGAGAACACACACTGGTGAGAAGCCGTACTCCTGCAGCACCTGTGGGAGAAGATTTCGCGAAATGAAAGCAGTCAACAGACATATAAGAACACACACAGGTGAGAGGCCGTACCCATGTAACACTTGTGGGAAAAAATTCTCTCAGTTGGGCAAATTAAAAGCGCACATTAGAATCCACACAGGTGAGAAACCGCACCCATGTAACACTTGTGGGAGAAAATTCTATGTGCTCTCAGCATTAAAACGACACATGGGAATCCACACAGGTGAGAAGCCGTATCCATGTGACACTTGTGGGAAGAAATTCACTGAGCTAGGAAAATTAAAAGTGCACATGATGACACACACAGGTGAGAGACCGTATGCATGTGACACTTGTGAGAAAAGATTTCCTGAGCTATGGGCATTAAGACGACACATGAGAATCCACACAAGTGAGAAGTCGTACAATTGCAAAACTTGTGGGAGAGAGTTCAGATATACTCATCACTTGAAGATGCACATGAGAAAACACATGGAAAAAGATTCTGTCTGATGCCATATATGAAAAAACTCACAAGAATTCATTCAGATGAGAAACTACATTATTGCAGAACATCCAGGAGAGCGTTCAGACTTTGTGATGACTTTACAATCTACATGAGAAGAACCTGCTGCCACAAAGAAAAGATTCTGTTATCTGCAGGATTCAGCTGTGAATATGGATAAAACACGTATAAACGTATAATGGCAGCATGTGTCAACAAAGACAATCCATAAACAATCAAGCTGAACGTCCTGTAGGCAAATGGTTACCAACATCTTTGTAAATGAATGTAAAATATTCTGCCTGAAGAGGAGGTCATACTATTTTCATGCAAGTTGTACATTGTCAACAACACTATCAACTTTTGTTTTTCAGATATTAAAATCTTCCTTAACAACGAATGCACAACAGTGGCTATCATACTTAAAGTGGTAAATGTTATGAATCCAATAGACAAAGATCTACATCTATGAAGTTATCTTTTTTATGTTTTTTGTCCTTTACATTAAGAGAGAAACTCATTATCCATTAATATATTTGTTAAATACATTATACAATACATTAAAGCTCGGTTTCACCTTCATATATTTGGACTTGTTTTTAAGAATTTCCCAAGTGTTCAAATGTTGTTAACCAGAAAGTCCTCTTTGTAATTGTCCATGACATGTCCATAAATAATGTCCTTTTGGGAGAAGCTTTGAAGATGAGGAATCTTTGGGAATATCCATTCATGAACATCCAGCCAAATTTGGCTGTCGACTAGAGGCTTTAGAGAAAGAATGAATTATTTCCAGAATGTTGGGGACTTCTAGTAAAACAGTTGTATCATCTGCTAGCTGGCTAATAATTACTGGCCTACCAAGTACATTCAGCAACAAATGATTTTTTGACAAAGAAGCTATCTTAAAGAGAAATGGGTCAGCCCTGTTTGACTCCATGTTTGATCGTAAATCGGGGTGATATACCTCCTGGTAACGAACCTTAACCATTTTTTTAAGATATAGATTCTATAATATTTAGAAAATTTTCCCCAAAACCATAAAGCCATAAACAATGGTAAATTAAAAGGGCATTCAGTTGAATCAAATGCTTTATAAAAGTCAAGCAACAAAAAAAATCTTGTTTGAAAATGTTGGAATATTTCTTCAGCAGCAGCAGTTAGTCGCTCGTTGATTAACTCTCTCAAACGCTGACCTGAAGTCATTGTTGCTTCTTTACAATAAAATGTCTCCGTGTAATGCAGAGAGACTTCTTCCAAGTAGCTAACGTGTTAACAGCTTCAGATAGTGTGTCTTTCTTTGGTTCCGCTTGTAACCAGACCATGATGGTTGCAGGTATGTGGAGATGGTGGGAGAGCAAAAAGGTGGTACCTGGTAATGGGTTTTTACCACTTCAGGTCTTTTGACTAGACAGTCAGACAGAGATAATTAGTTTGGTTGAACAGTTGAAATAGAAAAAGCTGAAACCAGCAGTGGCAGGTTTCCTCCAGCAGGTGGTGATCTCTCCTCAGTTCAGATCATGTTAAACCTGTTGGTCATAGTTTTAGATTTAATCACAGTTTAAACATCACTGTGTTGTGTGGTGGAAATTATACATATTTGTAATGATAATAATAATAATTATAATAGTATATTAAAATAAATCAAAAAAACTGATATGGTTTGTTGTGGAAGGTCATGACAATTTAATTTAAAAAACATTTATATATTTGTGGTGGTGATTTCTTCCTTTTTTCTGGATCTGGTTTCCATAAAAACTGAAGCTTTGATTTGGAAAAAAGCAGTGAACATTATTTGCAGTTCTATCACACTTTCTAAAAATATTCTGATCATTTCCTTAAGTAAAAAAATACAATAGAACAGTGTAAAAATACTCCATTATAAGTAAAAGTACTGCGGTATTATAGTGATGTAGAATGCAGTATTACAGTGAAAGTACTGCAGTATTATGAGTGATGTAGTATGCAGTATTACAGTAAAAGTACTGCAGTATTATAGTGATGTAGAATGCAGTATTACAGTGAAAGTACTGCAGTATTATGAGTGATGTAGTATGCAGTATTACAGTAAAAGTACTGCAGTATTAGAGTGATGTAGTATGCAGTATTACAGTGAAAGTACTGCAGTATTATGAGTGATGTAGTACTGCAGTATTACAGTAAAAGTACTGCAGTATTAGAGTGATGTAGTATGCAGTATTACAGTAAAAGTACTGCAGTATTATGAGTGATGTAGTATGCAGTATTACAGTGAAAGTACTGCAGTATTATGAGTGATGTAGTACTGCAGTATTACAGTAAAAGTACTGCAGTATTAGAGTGATGTAGTATGCAGTATTACAGTAAAAGTACTGCAGTATTATGAGTGATGTAGTATGCAGTATTACAGTAAAAGCAGTGATGTATTATTATATATGACATCATTGGATTATTAATAGTGAAGCATCAGTGTTAGAGCAGCATGTTACTGTTGTAGCTGCTGGAGGTGGAGCTAGTTTATACTACTTTATATACGGTTAGCTAGTTTATACTACTTTATATACAGTTAGCTAGTTTACACTACTTTATATACAGTTAGCTAGTTTACACTACTTTATATACAGTTAGCTAGTTTACACTACTTTATATACGGTTAGCTAGTTTACACTACTTTATATACAGTTAGTTAGTTTATACTACTTTATATACAGTTAGCTAGTTTACACTACTTTATATACAGTTAGCTAGTTTATACTACTTTATATACAGTTAGCTAGTTTACACTACTTTATATACAGTTAGCTAGTTTATACTACTTTATATACGGTTAGCTAGTTTATACTACTTTATATACAATTAGCTAGTTTAGTCTGCCAAGGAACTGGACAAAGATGTAGTGCACCAGCTGTCCTCACCAGGTGGGTGGGGGTTGGGGGGTTGATGACCCTAGATGCCTTCATTGCCTCCATGGTCACACAAAGTACATTGACCTACCCTCACCTATTTGACAGGGCCACTTTCTTTGTCGCTGGAGTATACATCAGGGAGTGTATGAAGCTTAGGCAGACTGAGCTGAGACTCTGTGAGTTCACTACCATCCAGTTCAGAGAATGAACAGCAGCCTCAAAGTTAACTTGAACTGCATGCACTACATTAAGTTATACAGGAAGGGTGTGTCTCCCTCACTGTTGTCCACAGTTACAGCAATAACTGGGAGAATCTGCACATCTCCAATCCGAGAGAAACTAGAAGTCCTCACATTTCTGTCTTGCATCATCATGATAGAGAATGGGGACTTTGTCAATTTCAAGCCCTTTAAAGACTCTGGTGTAAAACATCGAACCATGCCACTGAGTCAAAGCACATCAAATCAGTAATGTTGATCGGAGTCCAACGCATCAACTCTCATCGTCCTAAGACCTTCCTATCAAGTTCGAAGCTAGAAAGTTAGGTTATGGGATAAAAATGCACAAAATGACCAGTGACTTCATCTATATTCTCTAGTAGAAAAACTTTATGTATTTATATATATTTATGCATTCAGCGAATACTTCATTTCACCAGGTTATGTTTTTATATATTCAAAAATACTAGATTTGCTCAAACAGTCTCAGATCATAGTGCATCCTGTTGTGAAGGTAATTTGGGCTCCTCAAACCTTTTCATTGGGATAATTTACTAATATTTAAGTGATGAATGCTCTTTGTTCTATGGTTCCTTAAAGAGACAGATGGGACTCATAAACTAGAGTTGAATTCTTAGCAGAGCCGGACAGTAACAGAATACATTTACTTGAGTACAGTACTTAAGTACAATTTTGAGGGATCTGTACTTTACTCGAGTATCATCTTTGGGGAGTACTCATGACTTTACTCAAGTACATTTGAGAGGCAAATATTGTACTCTTTACTCCACTACATTTCTATCCATAACCGTGAGTACCCGTTACTTCAACTAAAAAAAACAAAAAAAACCTCAATTTGTCGTTTACCTCTCAAACGTGATTGGATTGTGCAGGCACCACTGAGAGAGAAGGAAGGAAGGAGAGAGAGAGAGAGAGAGAGAGAGAGAGAGAGAGAGAGAGAGAGAGAGAGAGAGAGAGAGAGAGAGAGAGAGAAGAAAATGACTTGATTTTACTTTCAATTCCTTTTACATTAGCATTTGTCATAACTCCATCTAGGACATTTTTATACATAAATGTAAGCACTGTGGCAGTAGTAATGCAATATTTAGAAAATGTACTCTTGTACTTGTACTAAAATGTAGCTCTCGTAATCAGGGGCACCACCTTCGTAAGAAGGAAAAGATTTTTACTTAATTGGTTGTTCGATTAGCCAATTAATAAATCAATAAATCATAATAATTAATAATCAATACATTTCTGAATCAGTCAAATATCTAAAGTTCATGGCTCTACGGTTCAATAGATCCCCTGTATCACTTCAAAGAATAGACATACACCATTGATTGAGTTTTATGGATTTTATTAACTACACACTACCAATAAATGATGTATAAATAAATGTAATGATACAATACAATATGAATTCAAGAGGTTACTCGATATAGTGACGTGAATGAAAGATGATGGTGAACTATGAATTTAAATGAAGGATATGTAATTATGTGGAAACTAAGAAAACTTGTATGTTTTACTGAGTCTTACTCTTAAAGAAAATTTTAATTACTCGATCTGACATCAACCCTTGATTATTGCAATATTTGGATCCTACTTTCATCGATGGAGGGTCTCAGCTGTCCGTCCTTCAGAACCACGCGTACGCACACCAAGTGGAAGATCTCAGAGAGCGTCGCAGGTCCAGGCGGGGTGAGGATGGTCCGGGTCGGCTGGCCTTTCGTCAGACTGCCTGGCTCCGGTAGTTGTCCGCTGGCAGACTTTGTTCTTCTCGGTTATGATGAGTCGTAGGATTGACAGACGTTTGTCTGCCCAAAAAGTTCTCTCAGGTTGATGAAAGATGGAGGAAAAGTCCAATTTAACTAGTTCACTGTTTAATAACTTACTGGAGAGGTCTCAGCGTTGGCCACACGTCAAAATCATCAAAAATGTCAAAAACAGGCTGAATGCAAAACTTAATGACGTGTTTACTTAAAGGGCCTTTTCTCTGGACGTTGCTGGTGAAAGTTACAAGATTACAAAACTTAAGAAAACTTAGATAAAGAATAACTAAAGATTAAGTTAAGAATGTGTGAGGTGAAGAAAAGAAAAGATGGACAGAGCAAAACCTGAAACAACGCAAAGACCGTTTCAGATGCGTTCAGGTCAGCAAAGCCAGTTTCAGATGGGTGAAGCTGGTTTTTCTCCTGGGGAGGGCTTGCGTGTCAGCCAATCAGATTCATCACAGCTACTCTGAGGATCTAATTTCCAGCTTTTTACCATGAAACTTTTCATCATCATCATTCATTCAGTATTTAATCCTGATTATAAAATGCATACTGTAATCTATTTACACAGAACACAGGATGTATTATTCTGGCATTGATATGACATCAGCTTGATTCTTCAAGCTGCCATTCATTAAAACCTGAAGAGGATTAATATGATCAAGCATAATCACATTGTTATTCTACTTATTCCATGATAGATAATTGATTATCAACAAAATGTAAGCATAACATCAGGGCAACACTTTCTCACATTAAGTAAACATTTTCATACCAAAATTTGTGTTTATGAAAGGAGAAAGTATAATCACAGTTCTCCAAATACATATTTATCTATGATCGCTGTAATAGCCGTTAAAGTGGAGGTTTCTTTAGGTAATTGATAATCATATAAGTAATTGGTATTGTTTAAACCATACTTTTTACTAAGATGTTCTTGTTTGCTTCACAGAAGACAGGATGGCTTAACACGTGGGTCACAAGCTCATGTCTCATGAGACTAGGCAGAAGCCAGAGTCTGTCCCCCACTCCGGGTGAAAAGTTTGTTGGTCTAAAAGGTCATTTTTCATGCCTCGGGTTAAACCTCATGACAGGAAGAATGGGGGAAGAGAAGACAAACCGGCCCATTCTTACAAAGTGAATTATCCTTGCAATCGGATCAAAGCATTCCATTCAGACTGACTCTGCTCCCCCCTGTGGTTCAGCCAGAGTGTTCGCTACAGTATTTTTAGTCTTTTCAACTCTAGCATCAGACAGAATCTTTTCCCACTGTGTGTGTTCTCATGTGTCTAGTCAAATGGGTAATAAATCTGAACTTTTCCCCACAAGTTTTGCAATTGTACGGCTTCTCATCTGTATGGAGAGTCATGTGTCTTTAATTTGCTCCTCTCAGAGAATCTTTTCCCACAGGTATCACAAGGGTACGGCTTCTCACCTGTGTGTCTTCTCATGTGTGCTTTTAATAAGGACGCCGTACAGAATGTTTTCTCACAAGTGTTACATGGGTACGGCTTCTCTCCTGTATGGACTCTCATGTGCACTTTTAATGTGCTCAGCGCAGAGAATGTTTTCTCACAGGTGTTACATGGGTACGGCTTCTCACCTGTATGGAGAGTCATGTGCACTTTTAATTGTCTCCTCTCAGAAAAGCTTTTCCCACAGGTATCACATGGGTACGGCTTCTCACCTGTGTGTGTTCTCATGTGCACTTTTAAGTTGGTTATATTAGAGAACATTTTCTCACAGGTGTTACATGTATATGGCTTTTCACAAGCATGGATTCTGAGATGTGTGCACAAAGTGGACTTGAACACAAATGATTTCCCACAAGTATTGCATTTGTACGGCTTCTCACCTGCATGGACGCTCATGTGCAATTTTAATAAGCCCAGCTGAGAGAATCTTTTCTCACAAGTGTCACATGGGTACCGCTTTTCACCTGTATGGATTTTCATGTGCACTTTTAATGCGCTCGGCGTAGAGAATGTTTTCTCACAGGTGTTACATGGGTACGGCTTCTCACCTGTATGGAGAGTCATGTGTCCTTTTAATTGTCTCCTCTCAAAAAATCTTTTCCCACAGGTATCACATGGGTACGGCTTCTCACCTGTGTGTTTTCTCATGTGCACTTTTAATGCGCTCGGCGTAGAGAATCTTTTCTCACAAGTGTTACATGGGTACGGCTTCTCACCTGTATGGACCCTCATGTGCACTTTTAAGTTGTTTAGATCAGAGAATCTTTTCTCACAAGTCTTACATGGGTACGGTTTCTCACCTGTGTGTGTTCTCATGTGCACTTTTAAGTTGGTTATATTAGACAATATTTTCCCACAAGTGTTACATGTATACGGCTTTTCACCTGTATGGACTCTGAGATGTCTGCACAAACTGGCCTTGACCGGGAATGATTTCCCACAAGTGTCACATTCAAAACACGGTTTCTCTGTCAAAGTATTATTGTGAATCTTTAAAGTGGTAGATTTGTCAATCTGAGTTTCATCAGGACTCAAGTCCAGAGTCTGATCTTCACTTTCCTCACAAGTAGGAGTCCACATCAAGGTTTCTGTCTCCTCCTTCAGTACCGGCTGTTCTATCTCAAGACTGGTGCAGAGTTCCTCTTTAATGTCTGAAGGTTCTGGTTCCTCTTGTTCCTCTTTAATCTGTGGAGGCTCTGGTTCCTCTTGGTCCAGACTTGAGTTCCTCTCCTGGTCACAGAGCTGCTGGTCAGTGAGAATCTCCTCCTCCTCACAGACATGCTGCTGTGGGAGCTCTGGAAGGACAAAGAGGAAAGACTGAGGAGAAACTCTCGTACTACTTTCTGATAAGACATCGTTTATAAAGGCTTTACACCTCCTGTGACCGGTTAAGTTTTATGGCATATGAAACTCTGACTATAAAAATGGGGATCTATGTTTTACATGTCAGTTCTTCTGTTTGCAAATAAAAGACTTCAATTTCATAAGTCTGCTGAAGCCTCATTTTGGCCCCAGTAAGATACCACAAGTGGTGACATTTTATGCAGTTTCATGTGTTTTCTCACATGAAGCACTCAGTTGGTATCAGTATCACTTTAAGGGTACTTATAGATTGGTACTGGTATCGTCATTTCTAAAAAGATACCCAGCCCTAATCACCTGTCAGATATGTTTCACTGTGGAGAATGATATTATACTCTCCTGTAGGCCAACTGTCAACTACAGAAGTAATTCATGAAGAACTTGAATTTTGATTTAGATCTGGTTCAATGTGTCTGGATGGAGAGATTTGAAATCGACTTTTTTATGGTTTCATAAGCAAATTAAAGGTTTCTCTATTGTGAAAGTGGTTTAAACAGCATCTTTTGCTACAACGTCTGAGACTATTTTCACATGTAAATGTTGCAGAAATAATATCAACCACTAAATATCATTATTTATGTTTCCGTTAACTTTCTCCTTAACGCCCAAACAGAAACTGACTTCAGTTTCGTAGAAACCTGAGCAAATAACTACACCTATTATAATAAGTTTTACAGACCTGTTCTGTGTAGCTTTATTTCAGGTTTCCAAACGATATCCAGCAGTCTGCACTGACCGTTGATTTCTTCGTACTCCGAGATAGTTGTTTGAAAAACTCCCTCCGGACTGGTGCAGAGTTCCTCTTGTTCCTCTTTAATCTGTGGAGGCTCTGGTTCCTCTTGGTCCTCTTTAATCTGTGGAGGCTCTGGTTCCTCTTGGTCCTCTTTAATCTGTGGAGGCTCTGGTTCCTCTTGGTCCAGACTTGAGTTCCTCTCCTGGTCACAGAGCTGCTGGTCAGTGAGAACCTCCTCCTCCTCACAGACATGCTGCTGTGGGAGCTCTGGAAGGACAAAGAGGAAAGACTGAAGAGAAACTCTTGTACCACTTTCTGATAAGACATCCTTTATAGAGGAATAATAATTAATGAATTACTTAATGCTCAATAAATATTTACTAATACTTTATAAATCATTAACATTAACACAAAGACCCTTTATGAATGATTTATTATTGTTGATGATTATGAATCATTAATAAAGTGTTCACTGACTATCTGATTCGTCATCAGGATTAAAAGTCATTAAGAAATAGTGAATGTTTCACATCTAAATCATCATCATCATCATCATCATCATCATCATCATCGTAGGATGGACAAAAAGCACAGAGGACATATCTCTCTAAAGAATTAGATCAAGTAAATGTTATGTTGGTTTACAAAAAAGGGATTTTTCACAACTGGGCAACTCAAAATCATGATTTATAAAGTAGTTGTTGGAGCTATTTGTTATTTTTTGTTAAAGTTGATAATGAAATGTTAATTTATGTACATGTGGCTGTTTGTTTTGAAGAATATAGCTTAATTAATTTGATCATTATATTAGTATTAATTTAGTTAGTTTGAGTACTCGTTAAAGCTTTTGTTTCAGGGCACTTGGGCAGCTTGGAGCACAGATGTGAATGTATTTAGGTAGGCAACAGGTAGAGGAGCAGCAGGCACCGGGAAGGGCATACAGATGTTTACCAGGGCAAGAGACGATATGATTACCTGGAAAAGGCACCTTTGCCTAAGATTCCTTCCCGAGGTGCCTCAGTAGCCATTTGAATTGAGTTTATTTATTTGAGGACAAATCGCCACTACAGAAGTAATGAATGATTTATTAACCATCAATTGAGCCATTAATCAATGCTCAAGCAGTTTATACACTGCGTTAAGACTTTTGCTACCAACACTTTTTACTCAAACTTAAGTTTAGAAAAAACAGAGAATCAGCCGCTGAATATCTATTCATGTTTCCCTTAACGTTCCCCTTAACTGACATCAGTGTTGTAGAAACCTGTTGTAGGGTAATGATAAGCAGCCAACAGCTCCCCCTGGTGGCACGGACTCGTTTGGTGTAACACACTTCAGTTCTGTTATGTGCACAGCCGGCGAATACACTTACTGAGAGACACAGCCGACTGTCTGTTATCTATGCACCTTCACATGTAACAAAACCCGAGCATCAACTAAACCTACATATTTTACCCAATAATTAGAGTTTTACAGACCTGTTCTGTGTAACTTTATTTCAGGTTTCCAAACGATATCCAGCAGTCTGCGCTGACGGTTGATCTCTTCTTCGTACTCTGAGATAGTTGTTTGAAAATGTCGGAATATTTCTTCAGCAGCAGCAGTTAGTCGCTCGTTGATTAACTCTCTCAAACGCTGACCTGAAGTCATTGTTGCTTCTTTACAATAAAATGTCTCCGTGTAATGGAGAGAGACTTCTTCCAAGCACAATACAAAACAACAGACGTTTACTCCAGTTCTGGTGTTACACTTTAAAGCTTCCGACTGTAGAATCATATGCTTGTTTAGTTCCGCTTGTCATGTTCTTCCTTTTTTTCTTCTTTATAGTGTTTGATGAAGTCCTGTATCCTCAGATGGGAAATAACTACTTCTTCTTGGGGATCTGGCTTCTCTGGAGAGCTGTTTCATTCAAAACCCTATCCAAACTGTACACCACCTTCCCAGTAACCAGACACCCACCATCCAAAAAGTACATCACAGATTCATTCAGTCCACCTGCATTGCCACCCAATGGACATTGCATGCAACCCAGTCAACAGCACTGATGTTCAGTCAACATTGCGGGAGCCTTGTGTTTGATTAATCTCTGTCAACATATCAGATCTGGACTTGCATTTGATTTCTCATTGTAGTTAAAGGTGCGGATGAATATGTGCATATGACTGAGTTGTTGTCCTCTACCCACCAAAGTGTCCATAAAACTCTATGTTTGTTTTTAATTCTCAATTCAGGAATGGTTACTCCAATTTCAGTCTCTCTCTGGATCATCTGAGCTGTCTGTGTGAATCTGTAACTATGAACTCCACTCTTGTTGCATATGAGACATAACTTCTGATTTCTATATTTTGTTCTTATTCAGTTCCATAGCTCAACATCAGGTTCTGGGATTATCCATGATGTTACAACTAACCAAAAGACTTGATGGCACGAATTAATATTAATAATACAAATTTCCTCTCTATGCTTATATTTAAAGCCTGATGACAGATCGCCACCTGCTGGAGAAAAGCTGACATTGCTAATTTCAGCTTTTTTCTCGTCTCACCATTTTTGGAAAACAGTGATTTTCTCTGTCAGTGTCAGTGATTTTTATGCAAATGAAAATATAAATAAATACATTTTGTGTGATTGATTTGATTTCTTTCTGATCGCTTTAAACATCAGACCTCTCTGAAAACTGAAAGGCACAAAAAACTGCAACTCTCCTGGAAAATGATTAAGAAGGACATAAAGTTGGAGTTGGATTTCGCTGCTAAAAGACGATGTTCAGTCTTTTATCATGTATATGACAGTATAGTAGCAGTATGTCGAAGACACCCAGTCAGTCAACTCACATTAAAATATTAAAACTAGAAGATTTTCTAAAACCTCAACTGACAAATGAAATAAAGGATCTGATTTTTTTGTATAGAATTTCAAATGGTTAATACCCAGGCACAGGAGATCCATAGACAACATCTTGAAACACACAGGGGTGAGTTAGTGTTTAGATTATTTACATTACTGAGATAAAACAACATGGAAATACCAGGAATGGTTGTGGTTATTTTGGAGAGATCTCCAGTTGCAGGAAACAAAAAACAAAGTTGATTAATGTCAGACTTCACTTCGCATTTGAATTTATAAGTTCTGTTCTTTTATTCTTGTAACGGCTTCATAGTGCAAACTATTTACAGTGTCCACCCAAAGTGATTCCATTCTTCACATTTTCCATTCAATAATCCAGACTTAACAGAGTTGATGCAAATTCTTCCCTCAGTGAGTGTAATTTCTAGATCTTCTCCAGATATGTCTACTACGTTCAAGTATCTCCTGGCAGCGTCCAGCACCATCTTGATTCTTTCCAACTTGCCCTTATACTGCAACAGCACAATTTATGATCATGCCAGGTCTTTTGCTCTCCCACCATCTCCACATTACCTACAACCATCATGATCTGGTTACAACAAGCGGAACCAAAGACACACGAGCCTGCTATCGGAAGCTTAACACTGTCACACCACACGAAACAAAGCGAGCTTCTTGGTACTGTGCTTGGAAGAAGTCTCTCTCCATTACACGGAGACATTTTATTGTAAAGAAGCAGCAATGACTTCAGGTCAGCGTTTGAGAGAGTTAATCAACGAGCGACTAACTGCTGCTGCTGAAGAAATATTCCGACATTTTCAAACAACTATCTCAGAGTACGAAGAAGAGATCAACCGTCAGCGCAGACTGCTGGATATCGTTTGGAAACCTGAAATAAAGTTACACAGAACAGGTCTGTAAAACTCTAATTATTGGGTAAAATATGTAGGTTTAGTTGATGCTCGGGTGTTGTTACATGTGAAGGTGCATAGATAACAGAGTCGGGCTGTGTCTCTCAGTAAGTGTATTCGCCGGCTGTGCACATAACAGAACTAAAGTGTGTTACACCAAACGAGTCCGTGCCACCAGGGGGAGCTGTTGGCTGCTTATCATTACCCTACAACAGGTTTCTACAACACTGAAGTCAGTTAAGGGGAACGTTAAGGGAAACATGAATAGATATTCAGCGGCTGATTCTCTGTTTTTTCTAAACTTAAGTTTGAGTAAAAAGTGTTGGTAGCAAAAGTCTTAACGCAGTGTATAAACTGCTTGAGCATTGATTAATGGCTCAATTGATGGTTAATAAATCATTCATTACTTCTGTAGTGGCGATTTGTCCTCAAATAAATAAACTCAATTCAAATGGCTACTGAGGCACCTCGGGAAGGAATCTTAGGCAAAGGTGTCTTTTCCAGGTAATCATATCGTCTCTTGCCCTGGTAAACATCTGTATGCCCTTCCCGGTGCCTGCTGCTCCTCTACCTGTAGCCTACCTATAGAAATACATTCACATCTGTGCTCCAAGCTGCCCAAGTGCCCTGAAAAAAAAGCTTTAAGGAGTACTCAAACTAACTAAAATAATACTAATATAATAATCAAATTAAATAAGCTATATTCAAAACAAACAGCCACATGTACATAAATTAACATTTCATTATCAACTTTAACAAAAAATAACAAATAGCTCCAACAACTACTTTATAAATTATGATTTTGAGTTGCCCAGTTGTGAAAAATCCCTTTTTTGTAAACCAACATAACATTTACTTGATCTAATTCTTTAGAGAGATATGTCCTCTGTGCTTTTTGTCCATCCTACGATGATGATGATGATGATTTAGATGTGAAACATTCACTATTTCTTAATGACTTTTAATCCTGATGACGAATCAGATAGTCAGTGAACACTTTATTAATGATTCATAATCATCAACAATAATAAATCATTCATAAAGGGTCTTTGTGTTAATGTTAATGATTTATAAAGTATTAGTAAATATTTATTGAGCATTAAGTAATTCATTAATTATTATTCCTCTATAAAGGATGTCTTATCAGAAAGTGGTACAAGAGTTTCTCTTCAGTCTTTCCTCTTTGTCCTTCCAGAGCTCCCACAGCAGCATGTCTGTGAGGAGGAGGAGGTTCTCACTGACCAGCAGCTCTGTGACCAGGAGAGGAACTCAAGTATGGACCAAGAGGAACCAGAGCCTCCACAGATTACAGAGGACCAAGAGGAACCAGAGCCTCCACAGATTAAAGAGGAACCAGAGCCTCCACAGATTAAAGAGGACCAAGAGGAACCAGAGCCTCCACAGATTAAAGAGGACCAAGAGGAACCAGAGCCTCCACAGATTAAAGAGGAACCAGAGTCTCCACTGATTAAAGAGGACCAAGAGGAACTCTACACCAGTCCGGAGGGAGTTTTTCAAACAACTATCTCGGAGTACGAAGAAATCAACGGTCAGCGCAGACTGCTGGATACCGTTTGGAAACCTGAAATAAAGCTACACAGAACAGGTCTGTAAAAGTTATTATAATAGGTTTAGTTATTTGCTCGGGTTTCTATGACACTGAAGTCAGTTTCTGTTTGGGCGTTAAGGGGAAAGTTAAGGGAAACATAAATAATGATATTTTGCGGTTGATATTATTTCTGCAACATTTACATGTGAAAATAGTCTCAGACGTTGTAGCAAAAGATGCTGTTTAAACCACTTTCACAATAGAGAAACCTTTAATTTGCTTATGAAACCATAAAAAAGTCGATTTCATATCTCTCCATCCAGACACATTGAACCAGGTCTAAATTAAAATTCAAGTTCTTCATGAATTACTTCTGTAGTTGACAGTTGGCCTACAGGAGAGTATAATATCATTCTCCACAGTGAAACATATCTGCCAGATGGTTAGGGCTGGGTATCTTTTAAAAATTACGATACCAGTACCAATCTATAAGTACCCTTAAAGTGATACTGATACCAACTGAGTGCTTCATGTGTAAAAACACATTAAACTGCATAAAATGTCACCACTTGTGGTATCTTACTGGGGCCAAAATGAGGCTTCAGCAGACTTATGAAATTGAAGTCTTTTACTTGCAAACAGAAGAACTGACATGTAAAACATAGATCCCCATTTTTATAGTCAGAGTTTCATATGCCATAAAACTTAACCGGTCACAGGAGGTGTAAAGCCTCTATAAAGGATGTCTTATCAGAAAGTGGTACGAGAGTTTCTCCTCAGTCTTTCCTCTTTGTCCTTCCAGAGCTCCCACAGCAGCATGTCTGTGAGGAGGAGGAGGTTCTCACTGACCATCAGCTCTGTGACCAGGAGAGGAACTCAAGTCTGGACCAAGAGGAACCAGAGCCTCCACAGATTAAAGAGGAACAAAAGGAACCAGAACCTTCAGACATTAAAGAGGAGCTCTGCACCAATCTTGAGATAGAACAGCCGGTACTGAAGGAGGAGACAGAAACTTTGATGTTGACTCCTACTTGTGAAGAAAGTGAAGATTGGACTCTGGACTTGAGTCCTGATAAAACTCAGATTGACAAGTCTACCACTTTAAAGATTCACAATAATACTTTGACAGAGAAACCGTGTTTTGAATGTGACACTTGTGGGAAATCATTTGTGGCCAAGTCCAGTTTGTGTACACATCTCAGAGTCCATACAGGTGAAAAGCCGTATACATGTAACACCTGTGGGAAAAGATTCTCTACGCTGAGCACATTAAAAGTGCACATGAGAATCCATACAGGTGAGAAGCCGTACCCATGTGATACCTGTGGGAAAAGCTTTTCTGAGAGGAGACAATTAAAACGACACATGACTCTCCATACAGGTGAGAAGCCGTATACATGTAACACCTGTGGGAAAAGATTCTCTACGCCGAGCGCATTAAAAGTGCACATGAGAATCCATTCAGGTGTGAAGCCGTACCCATGTGACACTTGTGAGAAAACATTCTGTACGGCGTCCTTATTAAAAGCACACATGAGAACACACACAGGTGAGAAGCCGTACCCATGTAACACCTGTGAGAAAAGATTCTCTACGCTGACCGCATTAAAATTGCACATGAGCGTCCATACAGGTGAGAAGCCGTACAAATGCAATACTTGTGGGAAATCATTTGTGCTCAAGTCCATTTTGTGCAGACATCTCAGAGTCCATACAGGTGAAAAGCCGTATACATGTAACACCTGTGGGAAAATATTCTCTAATATAACCAACGTAAAAGTGCACATGAGAACACACACAGGTGAGAAGCCGTACCCATGTAACACCTGTGAGAAAAGATTCTCTACGCTGACCGCATTAAAAGTGCACATGAGAATCCATACAGGTGAGAAGCCGTACCCATGTGATACCTGTGGGGAAAGCTTTTCTGAGAGGAGACAATTAAATGTGCACATGACTCTCCATACAGGTGCAAAGCCGTACCCATGTAACACTTGTGAGAAAACATTCTCCCAGCTGTGTCTATTAAAAGTGCACATGAGAACACACACAGGTGAGAAGCCGTACCCATGTGATACCTGTGGGAAAAGATTCTCTAAGAGGGGCAGTTTAAAAAGACACATTACTCTCCATACAGGTGAGAAGCCGTACAATTGCAAAACTTGTGGGGAAAAGTTCAGATTTGTTACCCATTTGACTAGACACATGAGAACACACACAGGTGAGAAGCCGTACCCATGTAACACTTGTGAGAAAAGATTCTCTACGCTGAGCGCATTAAAAGTGCACATGAGAATCCATACTGGTGAGAAGCCGTACCCATGTGATACCTGTGGGGAAAGCTTTTCTGAGAGGAGACAATTAAATGTGCACATGACTCTCCATACAGGTGAAAAGCCGTACCCATGTAACACTTGTGAGAAAACATTCTCTCAGCTGTGTGTATTAAAAGTGCACATGAGAACACACACAGGTGAGAAGCCGTACCCATGTGATACCTGTGGGAAAAGATTCTCTAAGAGGGGCAGTTTAAAAAGACACATGACTCTCCATACAGATGAGAAGCCATACAATTGCAAAACTTGTGGGGAAAAGTTCAGATATACTACCCATTTGACTAGACACATGAGAACACACACAGTGGGAAAAGATTCTGTCTGATGCTAGAGTTGAAAAGATCGCTGATGGCAAGTGTTCACCAACATCTTTGTAAATGAATGTCAAATATTCTCCATGAAGACATCAGAACATTTTCATGTAAGTTTACATTGTCAACAACGCTGTCAAGTTTTGTTTGTCAGGTTTTTGTTTCACATTAAGAAATAAACTCATTATGAAACACAATAAACCTCAGTTTCACCTTCAAAGAGTGCAGGACTGGCTGTGTAGTAGGGAGTAATCTTACTAATCATCTGGTGTATGCTGATGACTTAGTCTTTGTATCTCCTTACAGTGCTGGATTACAACAAATGCTCAGAATCTGCTCAAATTATGGTATGCAGTATGACATCAAATTCAATTCTAAAAAGAAAGTTGTCATGATTGTTACAACCAGGCCCGTCGCAACAGGACAGGCAAACCAAGCAATTGCCTTGGGCCCCGAGCTGGTCGGGGGCCCCCAGACAACGACTGGTTATGAATTGAATGCAACGACAAACTGTGTGCGCGTCCCTTTAAATGCTGTGATGGTCAATGCAGGAAAGTGCAGCGACACTGTTATCGGAATCCCCCTCAAGGGGGCCCCTCACAGTTGCTAGCTCAGTGGCTAACTCGGCTGCTAATTTGGCTGCTAGCTTGGCGGCTAACTCGGTGGCTAGCTCGGCGGCTAACTCATCTTCTAACTCGGCTGCTAACTCGGCGGCTAACTTGGCTTCCCAGACCATGTAGCCACCTACCCATTTGACATGCTGAACTACATATACAGTGAAAAGTTACTGGATCTTTACAGTAATTTAAGCATTGCCTTGCAGCTACTCCTGACTCTCCCTGTGACTGTGGCCTCAGGTGAGAGGTGCTTTTCAGCTTTGAAGCTGATAAAGACATACATGAGATCTACCATGAGCCAAGAGAGGCTCACAGGACTGGCCGTTACGTCAATTGAGCGTGATGTTCGCAGGTCTTTGGACATGGAGGACATTGTGGTTGCCTTTGCTGAAGCTAAGCCTCGCAAACAGCAGATGTAGATAATTTGCATATTTTAAAGGTTAATCTTATATGTGTGTGTGTACTTTTATCTATGTTGGATTTTATATTTAATACCGAATTTGCAGTTTGTTTATATGTTGATTGCAAATGTTCAAATAAAATAAGTAAACATACTATGTGTGCAGTGGCCTATATGCAACATTTGTAAGCAGTATTTGCACTGTTAAGAAATATTTTATTGATATAATGTGTGGTTGAACTTCAACAGTGTGTCTATGCTGTGGTTCCTGTAGGCTTTGGGCGGGCAGGGTGGGATGGTGAGGCGTAGGTTTTTTTGCTGTGGTCCACGGGTGTCGGCGGGCGGTGGTGGTGGGGGGGGCCTCCAAGTCCATTTTGCTTGGGGCCCCCAAATTCCTTGAAACGGCCCTGGTTACAACCAAGGAAGATCAGAATGTAATGATAGGTGTTTCCATAAGTTACCACTAGGTGGCAGTGTAACCATTGGTGATAGTAGGAAAACACCAGGAAATTGTGAAGAAGAAAAGGACATGTTGAAATGAAGTGAACAATAAACAAGCTGGCATAGCTAGCGTAATGTTACAAACTGGATATGTTTATTTTTAAGAATTAAGAAACACTACATTAAATGTAGAGAGCACATCATCAGGCCTGACCTGTATGATGATGATGATGATGATGATGATGATGATAATGATGATGATAATGATGTGCAGCATCAGTGTTACAAAATGTATGTACAACCATGCTGGCATGCAAGTTTAACATGTGAACAGATGCATTGCATTCAATGATGAATTTATAATTCTGATTAAACTTCCAAGAGAGATGACTGCTAGTCACATGATTGTTCTTAACAATGTCCCTAACTTTAATGCATTAATGTACAGAATCATGGTTTGGTTAAATGAATCAAAAAATGAAGTTATGATGGCATTAGCTCAGCCTACACAAAGTGACACAAAATACTCTTCTTGTTTTTGGAAACATTGGAACACATGTCTGTATCTGTTTTAACTCCATATATATTTATACTGTCTAGTCCTTGTGTTGTTGTTAGAGTCATTTGTATTTGTAATACTTTGTGTGTCATGTAATTCCCTGTTCGCCACAGCAGGTGGCGCATTGAGGTTGCATTAAGTGGCAGCAGGTGAAACCTTATAAGTAGAGGAAGGGGCGGGAGCTTGCCAGGTGTGCTGCTTACCGGGAGAAGCACACAGTTCTTTGACCGTTGTCATTGTCTTTGCCGTCGCCGCCATTAATGTAGTTTTTGTTGTTTTGCATACAAGTTATCAGTAGCCGATGGCTGTGTCTCAAATGGAGCACTTACGTGAGTGCACCAGAATGTAGTGCGTAGTGCGCACTGAGCACTTACCTCTGTAGTGCACACTGTCGTGGGTAAGTATTGTCTGAAATGGAGCACTGGCGTTTTGCACTTAGCGGAAGTGACGGGCTTGCATGTCGCTGCTGGCCGCCATTATTGAAATCAGAAAACTGGGCAAAAAGTCCCTCCCCTTCCGCTACGTAGGCAAAATGGCGTCCGTTTAGTGTGAGTAGTGTCCATCATCTCACACTGGATTTTTTGTCCGTTATAAGTGCACCATCCGGGTACTTTCAGAGCACTGAGTTTTCGCTTATTCTTCAGTGTGAACGCACTATGCCCTAAAACATAGTGCTTGAAGTGTGCAAGTGCGCCATTTGAGACACAGCCTAAGTGTATGTAGACTCGTGAAAGCCGCACGGCTGACGGTAGTAAATAAATACATTTTTGAACATAAGTACACTACTGATGTTTGATTTACTACATGGAGCCTGTGATGACGTGTCAATCAGTTATCCCGGTAGCAGCCCCTCATTGTGGCTTAGGGTTTGTTTGTTTTTGTTAAAACCAAGTCACTACAGTTGTCTTGTGTTTTATTTGTCTTATTAATTATCTCATTTTACATTCAACTGGCTAATTAATGACCTTATTAACCACAAATACATATAAATAATAAAACAGTGAACGCACATACTGTGGCTGCATTGACAAATACATATAAATGATCAAACTAACTGAAATGCATTGAAATAATCAACAAAATCATTACATTACCATAGCAACATGCCTAGATGTATTTAATCTCTCCCTGACACAAATCTGTCAGTTATATGAACCTGCATTATCTGGAGCAACATAACGTGGTCCAAACCCGGTGTTTGAACACTTTTAAAACTCAACATGTGACCAAATGTTCTTCCAACGTCTAGGCAGTATGCTGACCAATTTTAAGTTGTTTTTCACATTATTTTACATACCAGTGGAGCAGTAAGCACCAAACACGGTTTCAGCAGTGTGCGGCTACTTCAAGCGCCACTTTATTGTGTCTCTGGTCTGCAGTCAGGGGTACTTGGCTCCTGTGGAGTAACATGGGCTTGAGTTACAGGTTTCTTACTGAACCTGGTATCATAGTGCCACCTATGGTCACAAAATGGAATAACAACAATATGTAATGTTTGGGAGTCTCACTTAGAAAGTAACTTATTATTTATGTTTTTAAATGTAATGACATAAAAAAATAAGGGGGGTGTTAGTTTCTTGTAACTTCTAATAAGAGGCTTTTTTCCCTCCCTCTACACTCTGCCCTACTTTTTAAAGATGTCTCCTGACATCTAGAGCTACAATAACAAGTTAACTCACAGTCACACATTTAATTCAGGAGAAATCATTAGTGCCTAGTTTGTTAAGTATCTTGGCTATCATACATCAAGTTGTAACTATGTGCAAGTCCAGACTACTGGCCTTGGCACATAGTTGGTGTCCAGTAGGACGAGACTTGGCATCCCAGTGCTTGACATAGGATAAGGTACACACTGGAACACAACGTTGTCTCCAGGAATCAATGGCTGATATGAGGGTTGATCTAAACTGTTATAAGTGAACATTCTCCTGGGTCGTGGCACACGTGAGGATCTCCTTACAGTTTGTTCATTGGGTGGCTCCAGATCAGGCTCCTCCTCTGCTGAACTTCCTGAGGTACTTCTGTCTCCTTCACACTATGTTAATCTGGTGGTGTTTGTGGCTGTTCTGGCATGTGAGCTGCTTCTTGCTCTGTAACTGAGTCTTTGTCAGCTGATACATTTCTGTCGTTGAAATTCTGTGCTCTTGGTGAAGAATGAAATAGAGACTTCTGCCGGCCGACAAGGTTTTATTTTCTTTGCAAAGAAAAGGTCAATCAGCAAAACATGCGAGCGGTTCTGAATTGAAGAAGGACCCCGAACATTGTAAAACATCAACATTTATACCTGAGAGGAAGGCCCACCTCTGGGGTGTGTTTAATGTCCTATGTCTGCTGTGGGGTCAGCCTCCTACCTAAGGTGTGATTCAACACTTTTTGTCTCTCGCAGGTATCGGCACCGACCCCCTGAGGTGTGAAATCAAGAGGTCTAGACAACCTAATTTAAAATACACAGGGTTTGAATGGGTATCTCAGGTAATAGAGATGCAAAGGAACTGAATTTACAATTACAAGGTCTAGACAGCCTAAATTAAAATACACAGGGTTTGAATGGGTATCTCAGGTAATAGAGATGCAAAGGAACTGAATTTACAATTGCAAGGTCTAGACAGCCTAAATTAAAATACACAAGGTTTGAGTTGGTGTCTCAGGTAGTAGAGATGCAAATAAACTGAATTTACAATTCTGATATCTTGGTGAGAAGGTGGGAGGTTGGGTATTTTTACAAAGGAGTTGAAATTGCTATTACATTTCTCACTGGTTTAAACTCATGAGCAGATGGTTTTAGCTGGAGCTGTGGCTTTGAGCGAGTGGCATGAGGTCTGATATGAGTCATCCTGTACAGCGGTATGGGCCGTGGGATCAGAACATATACCTTACCAAAAAGGTGACAGAATGTATACAATTTATTGTATGTAAAAAAAAAAAACACTACAAACATATCAAATGATTTGAAACTGGAAAATAATTTATTAAACATTTACTAACTTGAGAGTCCATTTTCATTTCATTATGTGCATCAAAACTAGTAATAAACCTACAATTTTTCCTGACATTCTTTCTTTTCGTTTTTAACAAGGTCCTGGATTTTTTGTGACAGGTGGTACCATACCAGCTTTACCCTCTTTTCCATCTCTGTCTTCTCCATATTCTGAGCCTTTGAGGGTTCCCAGCTGTTGTGGTGCCATATGAGGCTTTACATCAACTTTATTTGTTGGGCATTCCTTCCCAGACACACTTCTTCCCCTCAACTCAACTGTGGCTCATATGGCTACAGCCAATTCTGTAAAGAACAGTGAGTCCTTTGTTGTAGACTGGATCTTACTCCCAGAGGCGGACAGAGTACACAGCTTCCTTACTTGAGTAAAAGTACAGATACCCCTTGCTAAATTTTACTCAAGTATAAGTAAAAGTACTACGGTCAGATGTCTACTTAAGTAAAAGTACAAGAGTACATTTTCTAAATATTGCATTACTACTGGCACAATGCTTACATTTATGTATAGAAATTTCCTAGATGGAGTTATGACAAATGCTAATGTAAAAGGAATTGAAAGTAAAATCAAGTCATTTTCTTCTCTCTCTCTCTCTCTCTCTCTTTCTCTCTCTCTCTCTCTCTCTCTTTCTCTCTCTCTCTCTCTCTCTCTTTCTCTCTCTCTCTCGTTTTTTTTGGTTTTTTTTAGTAGAAGTAACGGGTATTCACGGTTATGGATAGAAATGTAGTGGAGTAAAGAGTACAATATTTGCCTCTCAAATGTACTTGAGTAAAGTCATGAGTACTCCCCAAAGATGATACTCGAGTAAAGTACAGATCCCTCAAAATTGTACTTAAGTACTGTACTCAAGTAAATGTACTCCATTACTGTCCGGCGCTGCATTACTACACATTTTACCCAATAATTAGAGTTTTACAGACCTATTCTGTGTAACTTTATTTCAGGTTTCCAAACGATATCCAGCAGTCTGCGCTGACGGTTGATCTCTTCTTCGTACTCTGAGATAGTTGTTTGAAAATGTCGGAATATTTCTTCAGCAGCAGCAGTTAGTCGCTCGTTGATTAACTCTCTCAAACGCTGACCTGAAGTCATTGTTGCTTCTTTCCAATAAAATGTCTCCGTGTAATGCAGAGAGACTTCTTCCAAGCAAAATACAAAACAGCAGACATTTACTCCCGTTCTGGTGTTACACTTTAAAGCTTCTGACTGCAGAATCATATGGTTGTGTAGTTCCGCTTGTTATGTTCTTCCTTTTCTTCTTCTTTATAGTGAGAGTACAATATTTGCCTCTCAAATGTACTTGAGTAAAGTCATGAGTAGCCTACTCCCCAAAGATGATACTCGAGTAAAGTACAGATCCCTCAAAATTGTACTTAAGTACTGTACTCAAGTAAATGTATTCTGTTACTGTCCGGCTCTGCTAAGCATTCAACTCTAGTTTATGAGTCCCATCTGTCTCTTTAAGGAACCATAGAACAAAGAGCATTCATCACTTAAATATTAGTAAATTATCCCAATGAAAAGGTTTCAGGAGCCCAAATTACCTTCACAACAGGATGCACTATGATCTGAGACTGCAAATCTAGTATTTTTGAATATATAAAAACATAACCTGGTGAAATGAAGTATTCGCTGAATGCATAAATATATATAAATACATAAGAAAATATAGATGAAGTCACTGGTCATTTTGTGCATTTTTATCCCATAACCTAACGTTCTAGCTTCGAACTTGATAGGAAGGTCTTTGGACGATGGGAGTTGATGCGTTGGACTCTGATCAACATTACTGATTTGATGTGCTTTGACTCAGTGGCATGGTTTGATGTTTTACACCAGAGTCTTTAAAGGGCTTGAAATTGACAAAGTCCCCATTCTCTATCATGATGATGCAAGACAGGAATGTGAGGACTTCTAGTTTCTCTCGGATGGGAGATGTGCAGATTCCCCCAGTTATTGCTGTAACTGTGGACAACAGTGAGGGAGACACACCCTTCCTGTATAACTTAATGTAGTGCATGCAGTTCCAGTTAACTTTGAGGCTGCTGTTCATTCTCTGAACTGGATGGCAGTGAACTCACAGAGTCTCAGCTCAGTCTGTCTAAGCTTCATACACTCCCTGATGTCTACTCCAGCGACAAAGAAAGTGGCCCTGTCAAATAGGTGAGGGTAGGTCAATGTACTTTGTGTGACCATGGAGGCAATGAAGGCATCTAGGGTCATCAACCCCCCAACCCCCACCCACCTGGTGAGGACAGCTGGTGCACTACATCTGTGTCCAGTTCCTTGGCAGACTAAACTAGCTAACTGTATATAAAGTAGTATAAACTAGCTAACTGTATATAAAGTAGTGTAAACTAGCTAACTGTATATAAAGTAGTGTAAACTAGCTAACTATATAAAGTAGTGTAAACTAGCTAACTGTATATAAAGTAGTATAAACTAGCTAACTATATAAAGTAGTATAAACTAGCTAACTGTATATAAAGTAGTATGAACTAGCTAACTGTATATAAAGTAGCGTAAACTAGCTAACTGTATATAAAGTAGTGTAAACTAGCTAACTGTATATAAAGTAGTATAAACTAGCTAACTGTATATAAAGTAGTATAAACTAGCTAACCGTATATAAAGTAGTGTAAACTAGCTCCACCTCCAGCAGCTACAACAGTAACATGCTGCTCTAACACTGATGCTACTACTTTTACTGTAATACTGCATACTACATCACTCATAATACTGCAGTACTTTTACTGTAATACTGCATACTACATCACTATAATACTGCAGTACTTTTACTGTAATACTGCATACTACATCACTCATAATACTGCAGTACTTTTACTGTAATACTGCATACTACATCACTATAATACTGCAGTACTTTTACTGTAATACTGCATACTACATCACTCATAATACTGCAGTACTTTTACTGTAATACTGCATTCTACATCACTATAATACTTCAGTACTTTTACTTGTAATGGAGTATTTTTACACTGTTCTATTGCATTTTTTTACTTAAGTAAATGATCTGAATATTTTTAGAAAGTGTGATAGAACTGCAAATAATGTTCACTGCTTTTTTCCAAATCAAAGCTTCAGTTTTTATGGAAACCAGATCCAGAAAAAAGGAAGAAATCACCACCACAAATATATAATAAATAAATTGTCATGACCTTCCACAACAAACCATATCAGTGTTTTTGATTTATTTAGATTTATTTTAATATACTATTATCATTATTATTATTATTATTATTACAAATATGTATAATTTCCACCGAACAACACAGTGATGTTTAAACTGTGATTAAATCTAAAACTATGACCAACAGGTTTAACATGATCTGAACTGAGGAGAGATCACCACCTGCTGGAGGAAACCTGCCACTGCTGGTTTCAGCTTTTTCTATTTCAACTGTTCAACCAAACTAATTATCTCTGTCTGACTGTCTAGTCAAAAGACCTGAAGTGGTAAAAACCCATTACCAGGTACCACCTTTTTGCTCTCCCACCATCTCCACATACCTACAACCATCATGGTCTGGTTACAACAAGCGGAACCAAAGAAAGACACACTATCTGAAGCTGTTAACACGTTAGCTGCTTGGTATTGTGCTTGGAAGAAGTCTCTCTGCATCACACGGAGACATTTTATTGTAATGAAGCAACAATGACTTCTCTACGATAATAAAAATGGTTAAGGTTCGTTACCAGGAGTTATCAAATGTGGAGTCAAACAGGGCTGACCCATTTCTCTTTAAGATAGCTTCTTTCCATCTTTGTCAAAAAAATCATTTGTTGCTGAATGTACTTGGTAGGCCAGTAATTATTAGCCAGCTAGCAGATGATACAACTGTTTTACTAGAAGTCCCCAAAATACTGGAAATAATTCATTCTTTCTCTAAGGCCTCTAGTCGACAGCCAAATTTGGCTGGATGTTCATGAATGGATATTCCCAAAGATTACTCATCTTCAAAGCTTCTCCCAAAAGGACATTATTTATGGACATGTCATGGACAATTACAAAGAGGACTTTCTGGTTAACAACATTTGAACACTTGGGAAATTCTTAAAAACAAGTCCAAATATATGAAGGTGAAACCGAGCTTTAATGTATAGTATAATGTATTTGAGAAATATATTAATGGATAATGAGTTTCTCTCTTAACCCTCCTGTTGTGTTCGACTCAAGGAAGGAAGGGAGGAAGAAGGAAGAAAAAGAGGGAGGGAAGGAAGGGAGTAAAAGAAAGAAGGAAGGAAGGGAGTAAAGGAAAGAAGGCAGGGAGGAAGGAAGGAACGAGAGAGAGAGGAAGGAACGACAGAAGGAAGAAAGGGGGATGGAGGGAGGAAGGAAGGAAGGGAGGAAAGGAAAGAAGGAAGGGAGGAAGGAAGGACGGAGGAAAGAAGTAAGGAAGGAAGGTAGGAGGGAGGGAGGGAAGAAAGAAGGTAGGAGGGAGGAAGGAAGGAAAGAAGGACAGAGGAAAGAAGGAAGGGATGAAGGAAGGACGAAGGAAAGAAGGTAGGAGGGAGGGAGGAAAGAAGGAAAGAAGAAAGGGGGATGGAGGAAGGAAAGAGAGAAGAAGGAAAGAAAGAGAGAAGGAGAAAGGAAGGACAGATGGAAGGAAGGCAGGAAGGTTAATGTAAAGGACAAAAAACATGAAAAAGATAACTTCATAGATGTAGATCTTTGTCTATTGGATTCATAACATTTACCACTTTAAGTATGATAGCCACTGTTGTGCATTCGTTGTTAAGGAAGATTTTAATATCTGAAAAACAAAACTTGACAGTGTTGTTGTTGTTGACAATGTACAACTTGCATGAAAATAGTCTGACCTCCTCTTCAGGCAGAATATTTTACATTCATTTACAAAGATGTTGGTAACCATTTGCCTACAGGACGTTCAGCTTGATTGTTTATGGATTGTCTTTGTTGACACATGCTGCCATTATACGTTTATATGTGTTTTATCCATATTCACAGCTGAATCCTGCAGATAACAGAATCTTTTCTTTGTGGCAGCAGGTTCTTCTCATGTAGATTGTAAAGTCATCACAAAGTAAAGAAAGCTCTCCTGGATGTTCTGCAATAATGTAGTTTCTCATCTGAATGAATTCAGATGAGTCCTTTCATAGATGGCATCAGACAGAATCTTTTTCCATGTGTTTTCTCATGTGCATCTTCAAGTGATGAGTATATCTGAACTCTCTCCCACAAGTTTTGCAATTGTACAACTTCTCACTTGTGTGGATTCTCATGTGTCGTCTTAATGCCCATAGCTCAGGGAATTTCTTCCCACAAGTGTCACATGCATTCGGTCTCTCACCTGTGTGTGTCATCATGTGCACTTTTAATTTTCCTAGCTCAGTGAATTTCTTCCCACAAGTGTCACATGGATATGGCTTCTCACCTGTGTGGATTCCCATGTGTCGTTTTAATGCTGAGAGCACATAGAATTTTCTCCCACAAGTGTTACATGGGTGCGGTTTCTCACCTGTGTGGATTCTAATGTGCACTTTTAATTTGCCCAACTGAGAGAATTTTTTCCCACAAGTGTTACATGGGTATGGCCTCTCATCTGTGTGTGTTCTTATATGTCTGTTGACTGCTTTCATTTCGCGAAATCTTCTCCCACAGGTGCTGCAGGAGTACGGCTTCTCACCAGTGTGTGTTCTCAAATGACGATTTAATGTTCCCACCATAGAGAATCTTTTCTCACAAAAGTTACATGGGTACGGCTTCTCTCCTGTGTGTGTTCTCATGTGCACGTTTAATCTGCTCATCTCAGAGAATCTTTTCTGACAGGTGCCACATGTGTACAGCTTCTCACCTGTATGGAGTCTCAGATGTCTGTTAAAATTGGACTTGCGTGCAAATGATTTCCCACAAGTGTCACATTCGAAACACTGTTTCCCTGTAAAAGTATTACTCTGAATCTTTAAAGTGGTAGACTTGTCTTCAATGTTGTGAATTTCTCTACTATGATGTCTCCTCTGTGGTTTTGGTTCTGCATTTCTAGTTGATCCTGAGTCTTCATGTTTGCCTTCTTTGTGATCTTGGAGATTATTAGAGTTGTGAGAGAGGAGCTGCTCGTCACTGTCTGGTTCAGGTTTCTTAGAGGTTTTAAATGTTTGTACTGACACGTTTACAACTTGCTCTTCCTCTGCTGCCATTTGAGTTTCATCAGGACTCAAGTCCAGAGTCTGATCTTTACTTTCCTCACAAGTAGGAGTCCACATCAAGATTTCTGTCTCCTCCTTCAGTACCAGCTGTTCTCTCTCCAGACTGGTGCAGGGTTCCTCCTGTTCCTCTTTAATCTGTGGAGGCTCTGGTTCCTCTTGTTCCTCTTTAATTTCTGAAGGCTCTGGTTCCTCTTGGTCCTCTTTAATCTGTGGAGGCTCTGGTTCCTCTTGGTCCTCTTTAATTTCTGGAGGATCTGGTTCCTCTTGGTCCTCTTTAATTTCTGAAGGCTCTGGTTCCTCTTGGTCCTCTTTAATTTCTGAAGGCTCTGGTTCCTCTTGGTCCTCTTTAATTTCTAAAGGCTCTGGTTCCTCTTGTTCCTCTTTAATCTGTGGAGGCTCTGGTTCCTCTTGAATCTGTGGAGGCTCTGGTTCCTCTTGGTCCAGACTTGAGTTCCTCTCCTGGTCACAGAGCTGCTGGTCAGTGAGAACCTCCTCCTCCTCACAGACATGCTGCTGTGGGAGCTCTGGAAGGACAAAGAGGAAAGACTGAGGAGAAACTCTTGTACCACTTTCTGATAAGACATCCTTTATAGAGGCTTTATAAGCATTGTGTTGGAGCCATAATATCATTTTTGTTTCTTCTTTTATTTTTGTTTCTATTTTTTGTTTCTTTATTATACTAAGGGTCATATATGACGTTTCTGTATGTGAGTGGTTGGTGCAGCACCGGAAACGCATAAAGGGAACCCCTAAGGGATGGTCACGGTGTGTGTGAAGGGGAGGGCACACAGTTTTTTGACCGTGTCAGTGTGGTAGCATGACGTGTCTTTTCCTGGATGAATGAATGAATGAGAAAAGACACTGATGAATGGAAACTTACCTGTGCTATGATGTCATGGACTCAAAAGTTGTACCTGTGCTCAGAAAAGAAAAATAATGAATGAAAATAAATGGGTCACCGCACTCAAAAGATAGACCCCGTATTGGACATGTTTTTTATTGTTGCCCAGAACACGCGTCTGAACAAGTTCTCCCCGTTCACCCCTCAGAGGCCAAATGTAGTCTAGATTGAAAGACTCTACACATTGATTAATGACTAACCCTAACCCTAACCCTAACCCTAACCCTTAATGGTCCTTTATAGAGACTACACAATTTTTGGACACATTTTGTACAATTCTGTATCATCCTGTATAGTTCCTAAATATTATAATTGACACACAACACCTATCCCATATTTTAAGTAAGACCTTATTTGTTGTTTTTAGTTATGTTCTACTGGCTTTCAGTGGTGCCTCATTTGTTATATATGTTGCACTGTGGAAAGTGACATTTTACTTCCATGTATGCAAGCAGTAGTTTTTAACAGCAGGGTTTTAACGGCAGCTTCAATCTAGAGCTAGTCTAATGTGTCTGGATAGAGAAATTGCATTATTTATGATGTCATATGTGTAATAAATTGGTTTTGATGACAATGTGTGGCTTTAATATGAAACTGCCACTGTGCTGGTGTTTTATGGTTGGCCAGCAAAGTCTCTGCATACCTAACCCACTAATAAACCTGTGGTGTAGTCTGTTTCCTGCAGTCAATAAGACATGTTCCTGAATTGTAATATATTACAATGGTGAATAGGATTTAAAAACGTTCAACTGCCTAAAGGGACTGTGTGAGATACTGTCATATGTGCAAGAAAAAGAACGTAAAAGGCTTTTTAAAATGAAGGAAGTGGGTACATGTCAGACTAGCAGCTAGCATTAAACAAGGTAACATGACCATGCAGCCCTATACACCCAGCCCTAATCATCTGTCAGATATGTTTCACTGTGGAGAATGATATTATACTCTCCTGTAGGCCAACTGTCAACTACGGAAGTAATTCATGAAGAACTTGAATTTTGATGTAGACCTGGTTCAATGTGTCTGGATGGAGAGATATGAAATCGACTTTTTTATGGTTTCATAAGAAAATTAAAGGTTTCTCTATTGTGAAAGTGGTTTAAACAGCATCTTTTATTACAATGGCTCAAAAAAGAAATAATATCAACCGCTAAATATCATTATTTATGTTTCCCTTAACTTTCCCCTTAACGCCCGAACAGAAACTGACTTCAGCGTCATAGAAACCCGAGCAAATAACAAAAGCTATTCATTTTAATCACTGCGGTGGTATATAAAGCTGACTGTTGTAGTTTATTTCATAATAATTAGAGTTTTACAGACCTGTTCTGTGTAACTTTATTTCAGGTTTCCAAACGATATCCAGCAGTCTGCGCTGACGGTTGATCTCTTCTTCGTACTCTGAGATAGTTGTTTGAAAATGTCGGAATATTTCTTCAGCAGCAGCAGTTAGTCGCTCGTTGATTAACTCTCTCAAACACTGACCTGACGTCATTGTTGCTTCTTTACAATAAAATGTCTCCATGTAATGCAGAGAGACTTCTTCCAAGCAGAATACCAAGCAACTAACGTGAGGTGTAAGACTTTTAAGCTTCCGATAGCAGGCTCGTGTGTCTTTGGTTCCGCTTGTTGTAACCAGATCATGATGGTTGTAGGTAATGTGGAGATGGTGGGAGAGCAAAAAGACCTGGCATGATCATAAATTGTGCTGTTGCAGTATAAGGGCAAGTTGGAAAGAATCAAGATGGTGCTGGACGCTGCCAGGAGATACTTGAACGTAGTAGACATATCTGGAGAAGATCTAGAAATTACACTCACTGAGGGAAGAATTTGCATCAACTCTGTTAAGTCTGGATTATTGAATGGAAAATGTGAAGAATGGTATCACTGTGGGTGGACACTGTAAATAGTTTGCACTATGAATCCGTTACAAGAATAAAAGAACAGAACTTATAAATTCAAATGTGATGTGAAGTCTGACATTAATCAACTTTGGATTTTGTTTCCTGCAACTGGAGATCTCTCCAAAATAACCACAACCATTCCTGGTATTTCCATGGTGTTTTATCTCAGTAATTGAAATAATCTAAACACTAACTCACCCCTGTATGTTTCAAGATGTTGTCTATGGCTCTCCTGTGTCTGGGTATTAACCATTTGAAAGGCCATACATACAAATCAGATCCTTTATTTCATTTGTCAGTTGAGGTTTTAGAAAATCTTCTAGTTTTAATATTTTAATGTGAGTTGACTGACTGGGTGTCTTCGACATACTGCTACTATACTGTCATATACATGATAAAAGACTGAACATCGTCTTTTAGCAGCGAAATCCAACTCCAACTTTATGTCCTTCTTAATCATTTTCCAGGAGAGTTGCAGTTTTTTGTGCCTTTCAGTTTTCAGAGATTGATAAAAGTCTGATGTTTAAAGCGATCAGAAAGATCAAAGACACAATTTTATATTTATTTATTTATATTTGCATTTGCATAAAAATCACTGACACTGACAGAGAAAATCACTGTTTGCCAAAAATGGTGAGACGAGAAAAAAGCTGAAATCAGCAATGTCAGCTTTTCTCCAGCAGGTGGCGATCTGTCATCAGGCTTTAAATATAAGCATACAGAGGAAATTGGTATTATTAATATTAATTTGTGCCATCAAGTCTTTTGGTTAGTTGTAACATCATGGATAATAATAACAATCCCAGAAACTGATGTTGAGCTATGGAACTGAATAAGAACAAAATATAGAAATCAGAAGTTATGTCTCATATGCAACAAGAGTGGAGTTCATAGTTACAGATTCACACAGACAGCTCAGATGATCCAGAGAGAGACTGAAATTGGTGTAACCATTCCTGAATTGAGAATTAAAAACAAACATAGAGTTTTATGGACACTTTGGTGGGTAGAGGACAACAACTCAGTCATATGCACATATTCATCCGCACCTTTAACTACATGAGAAATCAAATGCAAGTCCAGATCTGATATGTTGACAGAGATTAATCAAACACAAGGCTCCCGCAATGTTGACTGAACATCAGTGCTGTTGACTGGGTTGCATGCAATGTCCATTGGGTGGCAATGCAGGTGGACTGAATGAATCTGTGATGTACTTTTTGGATGGTGGGTGTCTGGTTACTGGGAAGGTGGTGTACAGTTTGGATAGGGTTTTGAATGAAACAGCTCTCCAGAGAAGCCAGATCCCCAAGAAGAAGTAGTTATTTCCCATCTGAGGATACAGGACTTCATCAAACACTATAAAGAAGAAAAAAAGGAAGAACATGACAAGCGGAACTAAACAAGCATATGATTCTACAGTCGGAAGCTTAAAAGTGTGACACCAGAACGGGACTAAACGTCTGCTGTTTTGTATTTCGCTTGGAAGAAGTCTCTCTGCATTACATGGAGATATTTTATTGTAAAGAAGCAACAATGACTTCAGGTCAGCGTTTGAGAGAGTTAATCAACGAGCGACTAACTGCTGCTGCTGAAGAAATATTCCGACATTTTCAAACAACTATCTCAGAGTACGAAGAAGAGATCAACCGTCAGCGCAGACTGCTGGATATCGTTTGGACACCTGAAATAAAGTTACACAGAACAGGTCTGTAAAACTCTAATTATTGGGTAAAATATGTAGGTTTAGTTGATGCTCGGGTGTTGTTACATGTGAAGGTGCATAGATAACAGAGTCGGGCTGTGTCTCTCAGTAAGTGTATTCGCCGGCTGTACACATAACAGAACTGAAGTGTGTTACACCAAACGAGTCCGTGCCACCAGGGGGGGGCTGTTGGCTGCTTATCATTACCCTACAACAGGTTTCTACAACACTGAAGTCAGTTAAGGGGAACGTTAAGGGAAACATGAATAGATATTCAGCGGCTAATTCTCTGTTTTTTCTAAACTTAAGTTTGAGTAAAAAGTGTTGGTAGCAAAACGCGGTGTATAAACTGCTTGAGCATTGATTAATGGCTCAATTGATGGTTAATAAATCATTCATTACTTCTGTAGTGGCGATTTGTCCTCAAATAAATAAACTCAATTCAAATGGCTACTGAGGCACCTCGGGAAGGAATCTTAGGCAAAGGTGTCTTTTCCAAGTAATCATATCGTCTCTTGCCCTGGTAAACATCTGTATGCCTGCTGCTCCTCTACCTGTAGCCTACCTATAGAAATACATTCACATCTGTGCTCCAAGCTGCCCAAGTGCCCTGAAACTAAAGCTTTAACGAGTACTCAAACTAACTAAAATAATACTAATATAATAATCAAATTAATTAAGCTATATTCAAAACAAACAGCCACATGTACATAAATTAACATTTCATTATCAACTTTAACAAAAAATAACAAATAGCTCCAACAACTACTTTATGAATCATGATTTTGAGTTGCCCAGTTGTGAAAAATCCCTTTTTTGTAAACCAACATAACATTTACTTGATCTAATTCTTTAGAGAGATATGTCCTCTGTGCTTTTTGTCCATCCTACGATGATGATGATGATGATTTAGATGTGAAACATTCACTATTTCTTAATGACTTTTAACCCTGATGACGAATCAGATAGTCAGTGAACACTTTATTAATGATTCATAATCATCAACAATAATAAATCATTCATAAAGGGTCTTTGTGTTAATGTTAATGATTTATAAAGTATTAGTAAATATTTATTGATCATTAAGTAATTCATTTATTATTATTCCTCTATAAAGGATGTCTTATCAGAAAGTGGTACAAGAGTTTCTCTTCAGTCTTTCCTCTTTGTCCTTCCAGAGCTCCCACAGCAGCATGTCTGTGAGGAGGAGGAGGTTCTCACTGACCAGCAGCTCTGTGACCAGGAGAGGAACTCAAGTCTGGACCAAGAGGAACCAGAGCCTCCACAGATTAAAGAGGACCAAGAGCCTCCACAGATTAAAGAGGAACAAGAGGAACCAGAGCCTCCACAGATTAAAGAGAACCAAGAGGAACTCTACACCAGTCCGGAGGGAGTTTTTCAAACAACAATCTCGGAGTACGAAGAAATCAACGGTCAGCGCAGACTGCTCGATATCGTTTGGAAACCTGAAATAAAGCTACACAGAATAGGTCTGTAAAACTTATTATAATAGGTTTAGTTATTTGCTCAGGTTTCTACGACACTGAAGTCAGTTTCTGTTTGGGCATTAAGGGGAAAGTTAAGGGAAACAAATAATTATATTTTGCGGTTGATATTATTTCTGCAACATTTACATGTGAAAAAAGTCTCAGACTTTGTAGCAAAAGATGCTGTTTAAACCACTTTCACAATAGAGAAACCTTTAATTTGCTTATGAAACCATAAAAAAGTCGATTTCATATCTCTCCATCCAGACACATTGAACCAGATCTAAATCAAAATTCAAGTTCTTCATGAATTACTTCCGTAGTTGACAGTTGGCCTACAGGAGAGTATAATATCATTCTCCACAGTGAAACATATCTGCCAGATGATTAGGGCTGGGTATCTTTTAAAAAAATAACGATACCAGTACCAATCTATAAGTACCCTTAAAGTGTTACTGATACCAACTGAGTGCTTCATGTGAAAAAACACATTAAACTGCATAAAATGCCACCACTTGTGGTATCTTACTGGGGCCAAAATGAGGCTTCAGCAGACTTATGAAATTGAAGTCTTTTACTTGCAAACAGAAGAACTGACATGTAAAACATAGATCCCCATTTTTATAGTCAGAGTTTCATATGCCATAAAACTTAACCGGTCACAGGAGGTGTAAAGCCTTTATAAAGGATGCCTTATCAGAAAGTGGTACGAGAGTTTCTCCTCAGTCTTTTCTCTTTGTCCTTCCAGAGCTCCCACACCAGCATGTCTGTGAGGAGGAGGAGGTTCTCACTGACCATCAGCTCTGTGACCAGGAGAGGAACTCAAGTCTGGACCAAGAGGAACCAGAGCCTCCACAGATTAAAGAGGAACAAAAGGAACCAGAACCTTCAGACATTAAAGAGGAGCTCTGCACCAATCTTGAGATAGAACAGCCGGTACTGAAGGAGGAGACAGAAACCTTGATGTTGACTCCTACTTGTGAAGAAAGTGAAGATCAGACTCTGGACTTGAGTCCTGATAAAACTCAGATTGACAAGTCTACCACTTTAAAGATTCACAATAATACTTTGACAGAGAAACCGTGTTTTGAATGTGACACTTGTGGGAAATCCTTTGTGGTCAAGGCCAGTTTGTGCAGACATCGCAGAGTCCATACAGGTGAAAAGCCGTATCCATGTAACACTTGTGAGAAAAAATTATCTACACTGAACGCATTAAAATTGCACATGAGACTCCACACAGGTGAGAAGCCGTACCCATGTGACATTTGTGAGAAAAGATTCTCTCAGCTGAGCGCATTAAAATTGCACATGAGACTCCATGCAGGTGAGAAGCCGTACAAATGCAATACTTGTGGGAAATCATTTGTGCTCAAGTCCATTTTGTGCAGACATCTCAGAGTCCATGCTGGTGAAAAGCCATATACATGTAACACCTGTGGGAAAATATTCTCTAATATAAGCAACTTAAAAGTGCACATGAGAACACACACAGGTGAGAGGCCGTACCCATGTAACACCTGTGAGAAAAGATTCTCTCAGCTGTGCACATTAAAAGTGCACATGAGAGTCCATACAGGTGAGAAGCCGTACCCATGTGATACCTGTGAGAAAAGATTCACTACGGTGAGCGCATTAAAAGTGCACATGACTCTCCATACAGGTGAGAAGCTGTATCCATGTAACACTTGTGAGAAAACATTCTCTACGCCGAGCGCATTAAAAGTGCACATGAGAAGACACACAGGTGAGAAGCCGTACCCATGTGATACCTGTGGGAAAAGATTCTCTGAGAGGGGCAGTTTAAAAAGACACATGACTCTCCATACAGGTGAGAAGCTGTACCCATGTGATACCTGTGGGAAAAGATTCTCTGAGAGGGGCAGTTTAAAACGACACATGACTCTCCATACAGGTGAGAAGCTGTACAATTGCAAAACTTGTGGGGAAAAGTTCAGATTTGTTACCAGTTTGAATAGACACATTACAACACACACAGTGGGAAAAGATTCTTTATCTAAGTTTTCTTAAGTTTTGTAATATTGTAACTTTCACCATCAACGTCCAGAGAAAAGGCCCTTTAAATAAACACGTCAGTAAGTTTTGCATTCAGCCTGTTTTTGACATTTTTGATGATTTCGACGCCAACGCCGAGACCTCTCCAGTAAGTTATTAAACAGTGAACTAGTTTTCCTCCATCTTTCATCAACCTGAGAGAACTTTTTGAGCAGAGACTCAGTAAAACTTACAAGTTTTCTTAGTTTCCACATAATTACATATCCTTCATTTAAATTCATCATTCACCATCATCTTTCATTCACGTCACTATATCGAGTAACCTCTTGAATTCATATTGTATTGTATCATTACATTTATTTATACATCATTTATTAGTAGTGTGTAGTTAATAAAATCCATAAAACTCAATCAATGGTGTATGTCTATTCTTTGAAGTGATACAGGGGATCTATTGAACCGTAGAGCCATGAACTTTAGATATTTGACTGATTCAGAAATGTATTGATTATTAATTATTATGATTTATTGATTTATTATTTGGCTAATCAAACAACCAATTAAGTAAAAAAATCTTTTCCTTCTTACGAAGGTGGTGAAGAAATGAAGTGAACAATAAACAAGCTGGCATAGCTAGCATAATGTTACAAACTGGATATGTTTATTTTTAAGAATTAAGAAACATCACATTAAATGTAGAGAGCACATCATCAGGACTGACCTGTATGATGATGATGATGATGATGATGATAATGATGATGATGTGCAGCATCAATGTTACAAAATGTATGTACAAACATGCTGGCATACAAGTTTCACATGTGAACAGATGATGTAAAGACAGCTCTTTTTAAAGCATATTGTACTCCACTCTATACAGCCCATCTTTGGTCCAATTACAGCAAAGCAAAAATGTAGAAGCTTCAGGTTGCATTCAATGATGAATTTATAATTCTGATTAAACTTCCAAGAGAGACGACTGCTAGTCACATGACTGTTCTTAACAATGTCCCTAACTTTAATGCATTAATGTACAGAATCATGGTTTGGTTAAATGAATCAAAAAATGAAGTTATGATGGCATTAGCTCAGCCTACACAAAGTGACACAAAATACTCTTCTTGTTTTTGGAAACATTGGAACACATGTCTGTATCTGTTTTAACTCCATATGTATTTATACTGTCTAGTCCTTGTGTTGTCTTGTGTTTTATTTATCTTATTAATTATCTCATTTTACATTCAACTGGCTAATTAATGACCTTATTAACCACAAATACATATTAATAATAAAACAGTGAAAGCACTTACTGTGGCTGCATTGACAAATACATATAAATAATCAAACTAACTTAAATGCATTGAAATAATCAACAAAAACATGACATTACCATAGCAACATGCCTAGATGTATTTCATCTCTCCCTGACACAAATCTGTCAGTTATATGAACCTGCATTATCTAGAGCAACATATGCATAAACGTGGTCCAAACCCGGTGTTTGAACACTTTTAAAACTCAACATGTGACCAAATGTTCTTCCAACGTCTAGGCAGTATGCTGACCAATTTTAAGTTGTTTTTCACATTATTTTACATACCAGTGGAGCAGTAAGCACCAAACACGGTTTCAGCAGTGTGTGACTACTTCAAGCGCCACTTTATTGTGTCTCTGGTCTGCAGTCAGGGGTACTTGGCTCCTGTGGAGTAACATGGGCTTGAGTTACAGGTTTCTTACTGAACCTGGTATCATAGTGCCACCTATGGTTACAAAATAGAATAACAACAATATGTAATGTTTGGGAGTCTAACTTAGAAAGTAACTAATTAAATGTGCTTTTAAATGTAATGAAATAAAAAATAAGGGGGGTGTTAGTTTCTTGTAACTTCTAATAAGAGGCTTTTTCCCCTCCCGCTACACTCTCCCCTACTTTTTAAAGATGTCTCCTGACATCTAGAGCTACAATAACAAGTTAACTCACAGTCACACATTTAATTCAGGAGAAATCATTAGTGCCTAGTTTGTTAAGTATCTTGGCTATCATACATCAAGTTGTAACTATGTGCAAGTCCAGACTACTGGCCTTGGCACATAGTTGGTGTCCAGGAGGACGAGACTTGGCATCCAACAATAAACTATCACCAAGATGTTTGTCAAGGGGTGCCTGAAATGTGTACAAAAAACATACATTTACAGTATGTAGAAATGTAGAAAAAACCTGAAAACAAAACTTGACGGAGTTCTTGACGTTCTTTATTGTATTATAATAATAATGATAATAATGAATTTTATTTGTAAAGCACTTCACATTTCCAAAGCAAAACTCAAATTGCTATAAGACAAACAAAACAAAAACAAAACATTAGAAAATAATTAAAATACAAAAGAACTATTAAAAATAATCGTTTTAAGTCCCTTTTTAAAAGTCTCAATACACTGTGGCGCGCTCTCATCACTCACTGATGAGAGTGCTAAAGCATGAACCCATCACACCTACTCTACATACACTTCATTGGCTTCCCATCTCCACCAGGATTGATTACAAGATCTCCGTCCTGATTCACCAGTGCCTCTATGACAGTGCCCCCCGTACCTGAAAGAATTAACACCCCGCTAACCTCAATTCGACCCCTCCACTCTACAAATTCAAATCACCTCCTCCTCCCCAGTGCTGAGTCTAGTCTTGGGGAGGAGGAGGTGATTTGAATTTGTAGAGTGGAGGGGTCGAATTGAGGTTAGTGGGGTATTGTCATAGAGGCACTGGTGAATCAGGATCCTTGCAGCACTGTTCCGAACATATTGTAGTCTCTGGAGACTCTTGCTAGGGATCCCAATGAGAATTGCATTGCAGTAATCCAGTCTGGGGGAGACGAAGGCATGGACCAGCTTTTCAGCATTAGATGAGGTTAGTGTGGGACAGGGTTTGGCAATATTTCTAAGATTTAGTTTTAGTTTTAGTTTTACACCAAGGTTGGTGACCGATAAGGACAAGGGAGTGTCATGACCAGAGAAAGTAATGCTGGTTATGGAAGATGATTAGATTTGGTGTGGGGTGTCAACTAAAATTGCTTCAATTTTGGAGCTGTTCAAAGTTGTGTTTTATCCACACCTTTATCTCCTCCAGACAGGCAGTGAGTGTAGATGATGATGACGATGTCGGAGCTGCCTCCACACACACACACTTATAATAAAAACAAAGTACAGAAAAATAGAAAGAGAGAAATAAAACACTAGAATAGAGCATTAAATATAAGTGGCTTATTACAGTAGTGATCAGGGGACTTGATGATCAGGGGAGAGATGTTTGCTTTCACTAGGGCTGTAGGAAAGGGGTCAATGGCACAAGTGGAGGATTTCCTCTTCCTGAAGAGACCCTCAACCTCTTGCTGTGAGACTTCTGGGAAGCAGTTAAGGGGCTGGGAGATCTCAAACTGTGAGTGGGTAGTTGAGACAGATAGAGTGGAGGTGCCAGAGATGACAGAACGGATTCAGTCAATTTTTGTATTGAAGGCCAGAAAACGATTGCACTGCTCTTCTGTAGTTTCTGTAAGTGAGGGAGTTTGTGGTTTGAGCAAATCACTGATGGTGGAGAATAGTTGCCAGGCCAGTTTTTGATGACATTAGAATAAAACTGTGACCAGGACTTTGAGTAGGCCTTTGGGTGTTCCTGATAAACTAACTTGTGAACAGTGAGACCTGAAGCTTTGTAATGTCACTCTAGGCCACGTCCAGCTGTCTTTAATTTCTGTAACTCAATGGTGTACCAGGGGGTTGAACAAGAGAAGGTAACTGTTCTGATTTTGATAGGGGCGTGGTGATCCAGAATGGTGCTCAGGGTTTTATTGTAAAAATCCACAGAGTCAAGTTTGTAGAAAGGAGATGCTGGAGGTCCAGTAACATTGTTTCTGGGTTTATGTTTGTTAGATTTCTAAAGCATATTTGGCTTTTGGGTTTGATGTGGGGGGACAGACGTGGTAGTTCCATGGAGACGGCCTTGTTCTCAGCCACACCCAGATCATACACAAGTAGAGGAGCAAAGCCAGTAATGACCAGATCCAGAGTGTGCCCCCTAGACTGAGTTGGGACATCAGCAAGTTGTGTTAGGTTCAAACAGTCCAATAATTGGAGAAATCCAGCTGATACTCGGCAGGAGGGGTAGCTGACATGGATGTTCTCATCTCCAAGTACTATTATATTAGAAGGGGTTGTACAAAAAGTTGAGAGAAGGCTGGACATCTCTGGAATGAAGGATGGGTTTAGTTTGGGTGGCCGGTAAATGAGACGAATTGTCATGGGGAAAGGGGGTTCACATTTAAATACCAGACATTCAAAAGAACACCGTTCAGGCAGGGCCAGAGGGGATAAATCCAGATCACTGCGGTAGATGACAGACAGACCACCACCACGAACTCTGCTTCAGGCTTTCTGGAGGTAAGAATATCCAGGAGGACAGGTCTCATTCAGAACAGAAAAAACATCTGGTTGATGCCAGGTTTCCATAAGGCACATCAAGTCCAAACACTTGTCTAGAACGTGGTCATGTATGAGACAAGATTTGTTGGTGAGAGATTTTGCATTAAACCGTTCAACTTACACAGGCGATGAAGCACACTGTCTCTGTATTGTATGAGATGCAACTGACCAGAGGGATGGGATGCCGTGACCACTCAGAGAATAAACAAACTTACGACGGGAGCTTCTGTGAATGCACCAGCATCCTCTCTCCTCTTCCGTTGCCATGGAGATATCAAAACTCTGCCGGTTGTTAGACAGTCAGAATCCGCACAAAAACAATAAAATATCCAAACACATTTTTAAAAAAGGCTGGTGAAAAACAAAACTTGTTCTTTTAACTTTTTTTTTTTTATTGGAGACTGTCAGATTGACCATAAGCGGCTGGACGATGCAGCAAAGATCAGACACAGGAGACCGTAGGTTTCACCAAATAGTGGGTGTTTATTCACCACAAAAGACAAAAATACATACAGCGGTACATCACAGCAGCATGCATGACTGAGAGACCTGACCAGCCACAAGGGCTGATGGAAACTGGCCCCTTTTATCCCCCATCACCAGTCTAGTCTAATTGGAGGCATCCACTCACGAGCTTCTTTCAACAATATGATTTCCCAGCTAGCCCCACAAACAATACTATTCCATCACATTGATCCTACTGCTGTACTGCTGTTCCGCTATTTACACCCCCCAGAATAAACAAACCCACTACAATAAATATACATATATATACACACACACCAACTACCAAACCCCCCTCTTCCTATCCTCACTTAGTCTCTCCCGGAACCTTTAAATTTGTGTTTGTACACCTGGGGACTCTATTGGCTGAACACTCTGGAGGAGACATAAGACAAAGGACAGGTAAGAATATACAAACAACTAAAAACACAGACCGCAACTCTAACACACTAAAATATAAACACTAATATTTCAATGAGTGTTCATTGAAATATTCTGCACATTTATGTCTTCATTCCCACTGTTTATCAATTATACACTGGAGGTGTGCACACAATCTTATCTAATCTAACTCCCTCTCTCCCTCAGATGAAGCAGACTATCCACACCTCCACCTGGCAGAAGACACATAATCACATTCCAATAAAAGCTCAATGTGCAAATATGCAATGTGCAAACTGCTAATAAAGTGCAAATATTAAAATGAAAGTGCTATGTGCTATTATTAAAGTGCCTTATTAAGTTGTCTGTTTAAAAAAATGCTATTAAAACCCAGACCCAGTTGTGCCATATTCCCATAGTCCCTTGTAATGAAGGGCTCTTCGTTACAGAGACCAACATATCACAATCCATTCAAGATACAAACTTATTCCAAGGAAAAACAAGGAAACCGCAACAAATACCACAGAGCATGTAACACCCTCACCCATAAGAATCAACCCCACCTCCCACGAAGCATCATCCCACAGGATGCTTTAACAAAATAAATAAATAAACCTTGCACACTCCCACAACACCCACTCTTACCCACCGGACAGCATGTCGGCCACCAGATTCTCTGCCCCCCTTTTATGCCTGATCAAAATGTTGTAACGCTGGGCACTCCAGGCCCAGCGTTACAACATTTTGATCCGCTGGTTGCTATTGTACATTTGCGTGAGGAAAACAAGCGGGTTATGATCAGTAAAGACATAGTCATAGGAATAGAGGTCGAGCCTACATAGACTTCCACGTGCTGCAGGGCAAGAAGCATGGCAAGTGTTTCCTTCTCAATAGTAGAGTAGTTTAACTGATGTTTCCTAAACTTCACAGAGAAGCAGCACACCGGGTGACACACCATACCAGCACCATCCTGAAGCAGCACCGCTCCAGCTCCAAGGGCACCAGCATCCACCTCAAGCCTAAAGGGCCTAGAGAAGTTTGGGTGCAGCCAGTACTGGAGCACTGCAGAGAAGAGACTTGGCAGTAGCAAAAGCATGTTCACAATCACCATTCCAGACAAAAGGAAACAGCACCAAACACCACACAGCATGTAACACCCAAGACAGATGGTGTTCAGCGCTGGACAAAAACTCTGAATTGACAGCTTACCACACTGCTGTCCAGAGGACAACATCACATCATCCTCCTCAGATTTTACACACACAAGGGTGATATTCTCCTCTGCAGGGCTCTCAACTGGTTCCTGTTTAACCTCACGAGTATGGTATGCCTTGAGCATGTTAGTATGGTATGCCTTGAGCATGTTAATCTGGCACAAACGGGTCTTCCTCCTGCAATCAGCTGCTGAGTTGTCTACCTGTGAAATCCACCTGCGCATTAAGACACCCCTATCAGAAATGGGCTATTTAACGTTACACCTTTCAGGCTTCTCAACAGCAGCTGCGCTACACTTAGCTAGGGAAGGATCCGCTGCCTGTGCAGCGATGAGCGCCTTACGGTTCAGGGGCAAGGGGGTTGCAGGAGTAACTACAGGCTCAGTCACCTTCTCTGGCTCCTTCAACCTGCAATTCACTGAATCATCACCAGAGGGCAACACATCCTGGGACAGAGCAGACACAAACAATGATTCAGACAAATCAACTTCTGGTGCCTGCTTGCGGGCCTGAGCTCTAGTTAACACACTAACTATGAAGACATGAGGGTGCCGTTTACCTAGACCATCCTGCTCAGACTCAGGTATAGGTGCACTAACAACTTCAGAGACAGGATACACTTTACCACCAGCAATGTCGTTTCCCATGATGAAATCAATGCCATCAATGGGAAAACAGGAGTGGACACCAACAGGGAAGAAACTAGTGGCTAGACTAGATTTTACATGAACACGATGTAAGGGTGCAGAAACAAAACCCATTTCAATCCCTCTTACGACCACAGCACTCACATTAGATGTGACTGCAGGTAGGACACTGGCAAGAATAAGAGACTGAGAACAGGAAGTGTCACGCAAGACTCTCACCAGACGCTGATCCTCTGGCTTTCCTGTGATGACACTGGGACCAAAGAAATGTGTCTACTCACATCAAAACAGACAGCTGGGCCCAATGTAGCTTGGACCTCAGAGGACAGAGCTGACCGGGCCTGCACCTTCACCTGGCGCAGCCTGACAGCGGTGTCTGCCTCCAGCCTCTTAAGCTCTATCTCCCTACGAAGCTGATACTCGCGCTCACACTCACGCTCCTCCTTTTCTAATTGGAGTCGAGCTAAACAGATTTTTAATCTGGCATCCAACTTGGAGCCAGCGCTTGACTCAGTAGAGAACGGAACAAAAGGCGGTAATATGATAAGCTTCGCTATCACTTCAGTCCCCCTGCATACCAGGAGTACAACTAACCGGCTGTCCGGCAGTCCCACCAGTCGGATGACCTGAGCGGCCCGCCGCCACTCAAAGCTCATCCGCTTCCTGGTGACCCACACCCGGGGAGGCTTCTTCCCCAACCGCAACCTGGGACACATCTAAAAAACTTAACACTCCCCTACTCAACAAACCCTCCAGAATGACGGCTCTAAGCTCCGCTTTCGGGAGAGACCGTGACACAGCAATCACATAGTAATTCACAATGTAATTCACTCTTTTTGCACTTATCCAACACAGTCAGAAACGGGTTAGAGGTAAACACATCAATGTCAAAAGTTGCCATGTTTCCCACACACCTTGGGAAAAGCAAGACACACACAGTAACCCACACAGCAACGCGGCTGCCACACCACCGGAGACAAACACGGCAAATATGACGTCGGAGACCAAACAGCAACGAAGCCAACTATGAAACAAACCTCCCCAGAACCTGCCTAACACAAACTTACCTATCTATCTTCTGAGGCGTGCCGGGCTCGAGGCGTCTTACAGGCATAAACATCAGCGGCCGAAACCCTGACAAGCCAGCCCCCTCTGGAGAATAAAATCCCCGCCCGGAGTTAACCCCGAAAATAAAAAAGGCAAAACAACAAAAGAGTGCCCGTTGGAAAGGCCGATTACTCAGCCCAGCTGGACACTCACCTGACTTAACTGGGGAAGCTGCGCACCACGCACCGCAGGCTGATGGCACTCAGACACCACTACACACCGTGAGAGACACCGGACCACTATCCTGGACGAGCAAAACAACTCAACCAAAAGTATACTAATAAAGCACCAGAGATCAAATCAAAACTTAGTTAACTGCAAAGGAGTACTTTATTAACGGCCAAACCAAGAACAAACTCCCAAAATAAGGGGAACCGATTGATGAAAGATGATGATGATGTAGTCGAACCACGCCGCCGGACAAAAACACTAGACACTGGACACGCGCACACAGCTCTGATTGGCACGCTGCCGGAAGGCCAACTGCCCCGGCACCAGCTTCCCAGGGGTTCTTAAACGCCAGGCCTGATGTGCCACAGCTGCGTTAATCAGTTGGGGGAGGAGGGCGGTACCTGGGGAAAAGGAAAACAAGGAAAAAGAAGGAAACCGCACCAAATCCCACACAGCACGTAACAGAGGCAGAAGAAAGCGATTTCACTACCAAAATAAACCAAGTCTAAAGTCACTGGCGCAAAAAACAGAAGCAAAAGTGGATTTGGATACGCCCAAAAGGCACTTGTGCCACACGCTTCCCGCCATGCGCTATCCAATGTGTCAATATGTCTGTGGGCTATGAGTGAAAACCACAACTTGACAGCGTTCTTGACAATGTACAACTTACATGAAAATATTCTGACCTCTTCATGGAAAATATCTGACATTAATTTACAAAGATGTTGGTGAACACTTGCCATCACTGTTTTCTTATGAGCCTTATTCAAATCTGGCATCAGTTTCACATGGGTATGGCTTCTCACCTGTGTGTGTTCTCATGTGCACTTTTAATGAATTCAGCTGAGAGAATCTTTTCTCACAAGCGTCACATCGGTATGGCTTCTCACCTGTGTGTGTTCTCATGTGCACTTTTAATGTGTGCTGCAGAGGGAATCTTTTCCCACAAGTGTCACATGGGTATGGCTTCTCACCTGTGTGGACTCTCTTGTGAATGTTTAATGCGCACAGCTCAGAGAACTTTCTCCCACAAGTGTCACATGTATACGGCTTCTCACCTGTGTGTGTTCTCATGTGCACTTTTAATGAATTCAGCTGAGGGAATCTTTTCCCACAAGTGTCACATGGGTATGGCTTCTCACCTGTGTGGATTCTCTTGTGAATGTTTAATGCGCCCAGCTCAGAGAACTTTCTCCCACAAGTGTCACATTTATACGGCTTCTCACCTGTGTGTGTTCTCATGTGCACTTTTAATGTATTCAGCTGAGTGAATCTTTTCTCACAAGTGTCACATGGGTATGGCTTCTCACCTGTGTGTGTTCTCATGTGCACTTTTAATGTGTGTTGCAGAGGGAATCTTTTCCCACAAGTGTTACATGGGTACGGTTTCTCACCTGTGTGGACTCTCTTGTGAATGTTGAATGCGCCCAGCTCAGAGAACTTTCTCCCACAAGTATCACATGTATACGGCTTCTCACCTGTGTGTGTTCTCATGTGCACTTTTAATGTATTCATCTGAGAGAATCTTTTCTCACAAGTGTCACATGGGTATGGCTTCTCACCTGTGTGTGTTCTCATGTGCACTTTTAATGTGTGCTGCAGAGGGAATCTTTTCCCACAAGTGTTACATGGGTATGGTTTCTCACCTGTGTGGATTATCTTGTGAACTTTGAATGCGCCCACCTCAGAGAACTTTTTCCCACAAGTGTCACATGTATACGGCTTCTCACCAGTGTGAACTCTGAGATGTCTGCACAAACTGGAACTTGACTTAAATGATTTCCCACAAGTGTCACATGTATGCGTTTTCTCACCTGTGTGGACTCTGAGATGTCTGCGCAAATTGGCCCTTACCTTAAATGATTTGCCACAAGTATCACATTTAAAACATTGTGTCTCTGTATTACTCTGTATCTGTAACGTGGTAGACTTGTCTTCAGTGTTGTTATTTTCTCTACTTTGATGTCTCTTCTGTGGTTTTGGTTCTGCATTTCTAGTTGATCCTGAGTCTTCGTGTTGGCCTCCTTTGTGATCTTGGCTCTCAGCTACTTGAGAGTTATGAGAGAGGACCTGCTCTTTCTCTGCCACAATCTGAGTTTCATCAGGACTCAAGTCCAGAGTCTGATCTTCACTTTCCTCACAAGTAGGAGTCCACATCAAGGTTAATGTCTCCGGCTTCAGTATCAGCTGTTCTATCTTCAGACTGCTGCAGGGTTCCTCTTTAATCTGTGGAGGCGCTGGTTCCTCTTGAATCTGTGGAGGCTCTTGTTCCTCTTGAATCTGTGGAGGCTCTGGTTCCTCTTGGTCCAGACATGAGTTCCTCTCCTGGTCACAGAGCTGCTGGTCAGTAAGAACCTCCTCCTCCTCACAGACATGCTGCTGTGGGAGCTCTGAAAGGACAAAGAGGAAAGACTGAGGAGAAACTCCACCACTGTACCACTTTCTGATAAGGAATCCTCTATAGAGGCTTTATACGTTTTTTTAAATTTTTTGACGGGTTCGACAATGATGTTCTGACACGTTCTGTGTACATTGTACCAGCCAATTAGCGGTCGGAATTGTGGGTTGCCAGGGTTGTCTGTTGTTCCGGCGCAGCTACTGTAGGCTGGCACTGGGTGAAATTGAGTTGTAAACAAGCAGAGCCGTGTTGGACTTATTAAAACCAACTTTTTTTTTGCTCTCAAGTACAACTTTTCATCACAAACTTCGAAGGTAAGACAGAATTTCTGTTAGTCGCTGTAAATAAGTGGTTGTTTACCTTTGTATTCTTTGGCTGCTGGTTCACTGAGTTTTTAGCGCAATTATAGTGGTACTGTTGAATTCGCCAGGGTCTTAGCTTTCATATGAGATGCTATATGTTTGTGTACCATGAAGTATCAAAACGGTAGCAATGGAAATGTGGAGAGTGGGTTGACTTTCTGACGGTATTCGGATTTTGATATTTGATCATTAATATGCTTGGTGTTCGAGTTGTGTTTGGTGTGTGTAAAAATGACGTGCTTGTAGCGGAGTTTCTCCTATTTAATTTGATGTGCAGTATGACTGTATTGCTACATAATTCGGGGATCATCCCTAAGTTCCCCGGGTCCTATGTTCCCCGCTTTGTATGTGACCGGGAAACATGGGATGATCCCGTCTACAGTTAGCTGAGTTAGCCGCCGAGTTAGCCGCCGAGCTAGTCGCTGAGTTAGCAGCCGAGCTAGCAGCCGAGTTAGCCACCGAGCTAGCAACCGAGTAAGCCGCGATCGGGGAACATAGGACCCGGGGAACATAGGTACGCTTCCCAGGTTTAACTGCTACTCCCACTGGCGTTACAATGTAATGTACCTCAGTGGTTTCAAGTCAGTTACAGCGAGGCTATGTTCGCTTTTCAAAATAAAAGCACCAACTCTATCGTTATGGTTTTCTAAATAATAAAAGGCAACGGGTGTTTTATTTTGTGAAAATGACCAAAAGTGCGTTACTCGCTACGGCTAACTTGAGTGGCTCCGAATTCGCAGGAACAAAACTAAGGTGTTATTTGGACATATTAGCCTCACATTGTAGATCTAAAGGGCTACGTTCTCGCCTAAAAAGGTTAGAAATGTGGATAAAGTGGTATATTTACAGAGTTAGAGCTAAAATAAAATCCGCTTCAGCCTGCTGATTTCAGCTTGGGTAGGAACAAAATGCATTATGGGTTTTATCGTGTAGTTTACTGACTGGTCTGCTCACGCCGATCAGGCTACAGAAACAAGCATCATTTTGAGTTGGGAGCCAGCTAGCTAATTGATGACACACCACTCAAAGAAAGACTTCCAGTTGAAGACTGGCTAACGTTAAATACCGTTGTAAAATTGTAATTGTAAAATTAGTCGTTACCCTGTATGATTCATCACTTGACATGGCACAGGCTGATCAACTGACACACTCGGCAACGAACCTGGCAACCCGACTGCTGGAATTATTTTTGGTTGTTGCGACTACGATCTCGAGACACTAGATGGCGGTGTTCTGCTCATTCTCCATATTCAACCTTTAATTACTTGATTAATAAATATTTCATACTTTATTAATCATTTATTAAACATTAACATTAACACAGAAAATAACCCTTTATTAATGAATCATAATCATTTACAAGTGATGATTATGGCACTGAACATACAGACAACCAACAACAATGAGGTTAGTTTCTCATTTGGAATTAAGTGGAAAATGAAGGGAAATATAAATAATGATGTTTAACAGCTGATTGTCCAATTTTGCAACGTTCAACACTTGTGAAATGTGTTACACATAGCAAAAACCTTACTGCTGTTTAAACCACTTTCAAATTTGTAAAACCTTTTTTATATTTGAAAAAACAGGAAAAAGGATGATTTCAATGATATTTCTTCATCTAGACAATTAAGCACACAATAGGTGCAACATGAGAATGCAGGAAATCAAGAATATGGGGACGCAGGAAATTAAGAGACACTACAGGGAGCAGGATATGATAGTCAGAGTGAGTTGATGTGCAAACTAGGTTTGTGGATTTAAACCAGGAAACACCTTTAACTAGCAAAGTGTTCTAGCATATGAAATTCTGACTATAAAAATGGCGATCTATGTTTTATTACATGTCAGTTCTTCTGTTGCAAGTAAAATACTCTTCAATTTCATAAGTTTGCTGAAGCCTCATTTTGGCCCCAGTAAGATACCACAAGTGGTGACATTTTATGCAGTTTAATGTGTTTTTTCACATGATGGCTGTTGAATGAAGCATTCAGCCCTAATCATCTGGCAGATATGTTTCACTGTGGAGAATGATATTTTACTCTGCTGTAGGCCAACTGTCAACTACGGAAGTAATTCATGAAGAACTTGAATTTTGATTTAGACCTGGTTCAATGTGTCTGGATGGAGAGATATGAAATCGACTTTTTTATGGTTTCATAAGAAAATTGAAGGTTTCTCTATTGTGAAAGTGGTTTAAACAGCATCTTTTACTACAATGTCTGAGACTTTTTTCACATGTAAATGTTACAGAAATTTATTTTATGTTTCCCTTAACGCCCAAACAGAAACTGACTTCAGTGTCGTAGAAACCCGAGCAAATAACAAAAGCTATTCATTTTAATCACTGCGGTGGTATATAAAGCTGACTGCTGTAGTTTATTTCATAATAATTAGAGTTTTACAGACCTGTTCTGTGTAACTTTATTTCAGGTTTCCAAACGATATCCAGCAGTCTGCGCTGACGGTTGATCTCTTCTTCGTACTCTGAGATAGTTGTTTGAAAATGTCGGAATATTTCTTCAGCAGCAGCAGTTAGTCGCTCGTTGATTAACTCTCTCAAACGCTGACCTGAAGTCATTGCTTCTTTACAATAAAATGTCTCCGTGTGATGCAGAGAGACTTCTTCCAAGCAAAATACAAAACAGCAGACGTTTACTCCAGTTTTGATGTCACACTTTTAAGCTTCCGACTGCAGAATCATATGGTTGTGTAGTTCCGCTTGTTATGTTCTTCCTTTTTTTTCGTCTTTATAGTGTTTGATGAAGTCCTGTATCCTCAGATGGGAAATAATTACTTCTTCTTGGGGATCTGGCTTCTCTGGAGAGCTGTTTCATTCAAAATCCCATCCAAACTGTACACCACCTTCCCAGTAACCAGACACCCACCATCCAAAAAGTACATCACAGATTCAGTCCACCTGCATTGCCACCCAATGGACATTGCATGCAACCCAGTCAACAGCACTGATGTTCAGTCAACAGCCTTGTGTTTGATTAATCTCTGTCAACATATCAGATCTGGACTTGCATTTGATTTCTCATTGTATTTAAAGCTGCGGATGAATACGTGCATATGACTGAGTTGTTGTCCTCTACCCACCAAAGTGTCCATAAAATTCTATGTCTGTTTTTAATTCTCAATTCAGGAATGGTTACACCAATTTCAGTCTCTCTCTGGATCATCTGAGCTGTCTGTGTGAATCTGTAACTATGAACTCCACTCTTGTTGCATATGAGACATAACTTCTGATTTCTATATTTTGTTCTTATTCAGTTCCATAGCTCAACATCAGGTTCTGGGATTATTATTATTATCCATGATGTTACTACTAACCAAAAGACTTGATGGCACGAATTAATATTAATAATACCAATTTCCTTTGCCTTAAATTTATGCTCATATTTAAAGCCTGATGACAGATCGCCACCTGCTGGAGAAAAGCTGACATTGCTGATTTCAGTTTTTTCTCGTCTCACCATTTTTGGCAAACAGTGATTTTCTCTGTCAGTGTCAGTGATTTTTATGCAAATGTAAATATAAATAAATACATTTTTTGTATGATTGATTTGATTTCTTTCTGATGGCTTTCAACATCAGACTTTTATCAATCTCTGAAAACTGAAAGGCACAAAAAACTGCAACTCTCCTGGAAAATGATTAAGAAGGATATAAAGTTGGAGTTGGATTTCGCTGCTAAAAGACGATGTTCAGTCTTTTATCATGTATATGACAGTATAGTAGCAGTATGTCGAAGACACCCAGTCAGTCAACTCACATTAAAATATTACAACTAGAAGATTTTCTAAAACCTCAACTGACAAATGAAATAAAGGATCTGATTTGTATGTATGGCCTTTCAAATGGTTAATACCCAGGCACAGGAGAGCCATAGACAACATCTTGAAACACACAGGGGTGAGTTAGTGTTTAGATTATTTAAATTACTGAGATAAAACAACATGGAAATACCAGGAATGGTTGTGGTTATTTTGGAGAGATCTCCAGTTGCAGGAAACAAAAAACAAAGTTGATTAATGTCAGACTTCACATCACATTTGAATTTATAAGTTCTGTTCTTTTATTCTTGTAACGGATTCATAATGCAAACTATTTACAGTGTCCACCCAAAGTGATTCAACTCTTCACATTTTCCATTCAATAATCCAGACTTAACAGAGTTGATGCAAATTCTTCCCTCAGTGAGTGTAATTTCTAGATCTTCTCCAGATATGTCTACTACGTTCAAGTATCTCCTGGCAGCGTCCAGCACCATCTTGATTCTTTCCAACTTGCCCTTATACTGCAACAGCACAATTTATGATCATACCAGGTCTTTTTGCTCTCCCACCATCTCCACATTACCTACAACCATCATGATCTGGTTACAACAAGCGGAACCAAAGACACACGAGCCTGCTATCGGAAGCTTAACACTGTCACACCACACGAAACAAAGCGCGAGCTGCTTGGTACTGTGCTTGGAAGAAGTCTCTCTGCATTACATGGAGACATTTTATTGTAAAGAAGCAGCAATGACTTCAGGTCAGCGTTTGAGAGAGTTAATCAACGAGCGACTAACTGCTGCTGCTGAAGAAATATTCCGACATTTTCAAACAACTATCTCAGAGTACGAAGAAGAGATCAACCGTCAGCGCAGACTGCTGGATATCGTTTGGAAACCTGAAATAAAGTTACACAGAACAGGTCTGTAAAACTCTAATTATTATGAAATAAACTACAACAGTCAGCTTTATATACCACCGCAGTGATTAAAATGAATAGGTTTAGTTATTTGCTCGGGTTTCTATGACACTGAAGTCAGTTTCTGTTTGGGCGTTAAGGGGAACGTTAAGGGAAACATAAATAATGATATTTAGCGGTTGATATTATTTCTGCATTTACATGTGAAAAAAGTCTTAGACATTGTAGTAAAAGATGCTGTTTGAACCACTTTCACAATAGAGAAACCTTTAATTTTCTTATGAAACCATAAAAAAGTCGATTTCATATCTCTCCATCCAGACACATTGAACCAGGTCTAAATTAAAATTCAAGTTCTTCATGAATTACTTCCGTAGTTGACAGTTGGCCTACAGGAGAGTATAATATCATTCTCCACAAACATATCTGACAGATGATTAGGGCTGGGTGTATAGGGCTGCATGGTCATGTTACTTTGTTTAATGCTAGCTGCTAGTCTGACATGTACCCACTTCCTCCATTTAAAAAAGTATTTTACGTTCTTTTTCTTGCAGGTACTGTACAGTGTACAGTATCTCACACAGTCCCTTCAGGCAGTTGAACGTTTTTAAATCCAATTCACCATTGTAATATATTACAATTCAGGAACATGTCTTACTTATTGACTGCAGGAAACAGACTACACCACAGGTTTATTAGTGGGTTAGGTACGCAGAGACTTTGCTGGCCAACCATAAAACACCAGCACAGTGGCAGTTTCATATTAAAGCCACACATTGGCATCAAAACCAATTTATTACACGTATGACATCATAAATAATGCAATTTCTCTATCCAGACACATTAGACTAGCTCTAGATTGAAGTTTAACTTCTTTATTATTACTTACTGCTTGCATACATGGAAGTAAAATGTCACTTTCCACAGTGCAACATATATGAACACATGAGGCACCACTGAAAGCCAGTGGAACATAACTAAAAACAACAAATAAGGTCTTACTTACAATATGGGATAGGTGTTGTGTGTCAATTATAATATTTAGGAACTATACAGGATGATACAGAATTGTACAAAATGTGTCCAAAAATTGAGTAGTCTCTATAAAGGACCATTAAGTAAGTCATTAATCAATGCTTATAAAGCCTCTATAAAGGATGTCTTATCAGAAAGTGGTACAAGAGTTTCTCTTCAGTCTTTCCTCTTTGTCCTTCCAGAGCTCCCACAGCAACATGTCTGTAAGGAGGAGGAGGTTCTCACTGACCAGCAGCTCTGTGAACAGGAGAGGAACTCAAGTCTGGACCAAGAGGAACCAGAGCCTCCACAGATTAAACAGGAACAAGAGGAACCAGAGCCTTCAGAAATTAAAGAGGACCAAGAGGAACCAGAGCCTTCAGAAATTAAAGAGGAACAAGAGGAACCAGAGCCTTCAGAAATTAAGGAGGAACAAGAGGAACCAGAGCCTCCACAGATTAAAGAGGAACAGGAGGAACCCTGCACCAGTCTGGAGAGAGAACAGCTGGTACTGAAGGAGGAGACAGAACCCTTGATGTGGACTCCTACTTGTGAGGAAAGTGAAGATCAGACTCTGGACTTGAGTCCTGATGAAACTCAGATGGCAGCAGAGGAAGAGCAGGTTGTCAGCATGTCAGTACAAACAGTTAAAACCTCTAAGAAACCTGAACCAGACAGTGACGAGCAGCTCCTCTCTCACAACTCTAATAATCTCCAAGATCACAAAGAAGGCAAACATGAAGACTCAGGATCAACAAGAAATGCAGAACCAAAACCACAGAGGAGACATCATAGTAGAGAAATTCACAACATTGAAGACAAGTCTACCACTTTAAAGATTCAGAGTAATACTTTTACAGGGAAACAGTGTTTCAAATGTGACACTTGTGGCAAATCATTTGCACGCAAGTGCAATTTTAACAGACATCTGAGAGTCCATACAGGTGAGAAGCCATACCCATGTAACACCTGTGAGAAAAGATTCTCTCAGCTGAATACATTAAAAGTGCACATGAGAACACACACAGGTGAGAAGCCGTATACATGTAACACCTGTGGGAAAATATTCTCTAGGGTGGGATCATTAAATTATCATTTGAGAACACACACTGGTGAGAAGCCGTACTCCTGCAGCACCTGTGGGAGAAGATTTCGCGAAATGAAAGCAGTCATCAGACACATAAGAACACACACAGGTGAGAGGCCATACCCATGTAACACTTGTGGGAAAACATTCTCTCAGTTGTGCAAATTAAAACGACACATGGGAATCCACACAGGTGAGAAGCCGTATGCATGTGACACTTGTGGGAAGAAATTCACTGAGCTAGGAAAATTAAAAGTGCACATTATGACACACACAGGTGAGAGACCGTATGTGACACTTGTGAGAAAAGATTCCCTGAGCTATGGGCATTAAGACGACACATGAGAATCCACACAAGTGAGAAGTTGTACAATTGCAAAACTTGTGGGAGAGAGTTCAGATATACTCATCACTTGAAGATGCACATGAGAAAACACATGGAAAAAGATTCTGTCTGATGCCATATATGAAAAGACTCACAAGAATTCATTCAGATGAGAAACTACATTATTGCAGAACATCCAGGAGAGCTTTCTTTACTTTGTGATGACTTTACAATCTACATGAGAAGAACCTGCTGCCACAAAGAAAAGATTCTGTTATCTGCAGGATTCAGCTGTGAATATGGATAAAACACGTATAAACGTATAATGGCAGCGTGTCAACAAAGACAATCCATAAACAATCAAGCTGAACGTCCTGTAGGCAAATGGTTACCAACATCTTTGTAAATGAATGTAAAATATTCTGCCTGAAGAGGAGGTCAGACTATTTTCATGCAAGTTGTACATTGTCAACAACAACAACACTGTCAAGTTTTGTTTTTCAGATATTAAAATCTTCCTTAACAACGAATGCACAACAGTGGCTATCATACTTAAAGTGGTAAATGTTATGAATCCAATAGACAAAGATCTACATCTATGAAGTTATCTTTTTCATGTTTTTTGTCCTTTACATTAACCTTCCTGCCTTCCTTCCATCTGTCCTTCCTTTCTCCTTCTCTCTTTCTTTCCTTCTTCTCTCTTTCCTTCCTCCATCCCCCTTTCTTCTTTCCTTCTTTCCTCCCTCCCTCCTACCTTCTTTCCTTCGTCCTTCCTTCATCCCTTCCTTCTTTCCTCTGTCCTTCTTTCCTTCCTTCCTCCCTCCTACCTTCTTTCTTCCCTCCCTCCCTCCTACCTTCCTTCCTTACTTCTTTCCTCCGTCCTTCCTTCCTCCCTTCCTTCTTTCCTTTCCTCCCTTCCTTCCTTCCTCCCTCCATCCCCCTTTCTTCCTTCTGTCGTTGCTTCCTCTCTCTCTCCTTCCTTCCTTCCTCCCTGCCTTCTTTCCTTTACTCCCTTCCTTCCTTCTTTCCTTTATTCCCTTCCTTCCCTCCCTCTTTTTCTTCCTTCTTCCTCCCTTCCTTGAGTCGAACACAACAGGAGGGTTAAGAGAGAAACTCATTATCCATTAATATATTTCTCAAATACATTATACTATACATTAAAGCTCGGTTTCACCTTCATATATTTGGACTTGTTTTTAAGAATTTCCCAAGTGTTCGAATGAACCAGAAAGTCCTCTTTGTAATTGTCCATGACAAGTCCATAAATAATGTCCTTTTGGGAGAAGCTTTGAAGATGAAGAACCTTTGGGAATATCCATTCATGAACATCCAGCCAAATTTGGCTGTTGACTAGAGGCTTTAGAGAAAGAATGAATTGCTTCCAGAATTTTGGGAACTTCTAGTAAAACAGTTGTATCATCTGCTAGCTGGCTAACAATTACTGGCCTACCAAGTACATTCAAGTTAGCAACAAATGAATTTTTGACAAAGATGGAAAGAAGCTATCTTAAAGAGAAATGGGTCAGCCCTGTTTGACTCCATGTTTGATCGTAAATCGGGGTGATATACCTCCTACGAACCTTAACCATTTTTTTAAGATATAGATTCTATAATATTTAGAAAATTTTCCCCAAAACCACAAAGCCATAAACAATGGTAAATTAAAAGGGTATTCAGTTGAATCAAATGCTTTATAAAAGTCAAGCAACAAAAGAAATCTTGTTTGAAAATGTTGGAATATTTCTTCAGCAGCAGCAGTTAGTCGCTCGTTGATTAACTCTCTCAAACGCTGACCTGAAGTCATTGTTGCTTCTTTACAATAAAATGTCTCCGTGTAATGCAGAGAGACTTCTTCCAAGTAGCTAACGTGTTAACAGCTTCAGATAGTGTGTCTTTCTTTGGTTCCGCTTGTAACCAGACCATGATGGTTGTAGGTATGTGGAGATGGTGGGAGAGCAAAAAGGTGGTACCTGGTAATGGGTTTTTACCACTTCAGGTCTTTTGACTAGACAGTCAGACAGAGATAATAAGTTTGGTTGAACAGTTGAAATAGAAAAAGCTGAAACCAGCAGTGGCAGGTTTCCTCCAGCAGGTGGTGATCTCTCCTCAGTTCAGATCATGTTAAACCTGTTGGTCACAGTTTAAACATCACTGTGTTGTTCGGTGGAAATTATACATATTTGTAATAATAATAATAATGATAATAGTATATTAAAATAAATCTAAATAAATCAAAAACACTGATATGGTTTGTTGTGGAAGGTCATGACAATTTAATTAAAAAAAACATTTATATATTTGTGGTGGTGATTTCGTCCTTTTTTCTGGTTCTGGTTTCCATAAAAACTGAAGCTTTGATTTGGAAAAAAAAGCAGTGAACATTATTTGCAGTTCTATCACACTTTCTAAAAATATTCAGATCATTTCCTTAAGTAAAAAAATACAATACAACAGTGTAAAAATACTCCATTACAAGTAAAAGTACTGCAGTATTATAGTGATGTAGAATGCAGTATTACAGTAAAAGTACTGCAGTATTATGAGTGATGTAGTATGCAGTATTACAGTAAAAGTACTGCAGTATTATAGTGATGTAGTATGCAGTATTACAGTAAAAGTACTGCAGTATTATGAATGATGTAGTATGCAGTATTACAGTTAAAGTACTGCAGTGTTATAATGATGTAGTATGCAGTATTACAGTAAAAGTACTGCAGTATTATAGTGATGTAGTATGCAGTATTACAGTAAAAGTACTGCAGTATTATAGTGATGTAGTATGTGTTGCGACCTAGAAACATCTGGGAAGTTATGGACTTTATAGAGATATACCGGGTGAAGCGGTTATGGGAAGATGTATTTTTGTTTCGTTTGGTTTGTCCGTTGTCCAGATGTTTTGGTTCTTGTTGTGCTTCATTTCATTGAGTGTGATGTGGCAGTTTTTGCGACAGTGTATGTTGTGAGTCGGCACGTAGGTGTGCGACAGTCGTGCAGTTTTGAGTTTACGATATTGCTGTATGAGCTCCGGCTGTATGGAGTTTATTCCCTATCTTAATTCAAGAGCATATTAAATGGATTTGAGAGCAGTATTTATTGATTTCATGCTCAGATTTTGTGATATTTTCTCTCAAAACTCTGCTCTCGCACTCAAATTTGCTCCCTCTCACTCGGTTACAACGCTGCTCGCACAGACTTCCTGTGCTCGCACTCGAGTTCTTCCTCTCGCACTCAAGTAGCTTGTGCTCGCGGATCTCTGCTCTGCTCTCGGATTTTTTGTGGCTCAAAGCTGTCAACCAATAGAAGGCCGGCTAGTATTGACCAATCAGACTGTCCCTGTTTGTTTATGGGTGCGTTCACTGTTCTTGGACCCTTCTAACCATAGACATATATATGTCTATGCTTCTAACCTGTTCAAACGCAAAACAATCATCTGTGTCATATAAAACACTTGGTTATTTTCACATCAGCAGTAAATGATCAACATTATCATTCATTTGGAGTCATGACACCGGTGACTGTACCTCCAATATTCACTCTCTTTTCTCTTTGTTTTTGTTCTCTAACAACTCCTGAGGGAAATATTCAGCTCTTTAGCTGCTAAATTCTCCTCAAACATAATTAACAGCTCAATATTTTGGGGTTTTGTGGAGTGGATTTTTAGATCTTTCTCTCTTAAAACAGCTGAGCACTGACAGTGAACCAAAACCATAAACCAAAACACTGCCCAACAGTGGTCAAAAAAATGAAAGAAACCACATTTATTACAGCAGCGGAGGTCAGGAGTGTATAAACCCGGTTGAAAGAGTGCCCGCCCGTATGCGACGCTCCTCGAAAAACAGCGAACGCACCCATAAACAAACAGGGACAGTTTGATTGGTCAATACTAGCCGGCCTTCTATTGGTTGACAGCTTTGAGCCACAAAAAATCCGAGAGCAGAGCAGAGATCCGCGAGCACAAACTACTTGAGTGCGAGAGGAAGAACTCGAGTGTGAGCACAGGAAATCTGTGCGAGCAGCGTTGTAACCGAGTGCGAGGGAGCAAATTTGAGTGCGAGAGCAGAGTTTTGAGAGAAAATATCACAAAATCTGAGCATGAAATCAATAAATACTGCTCTCAAATCCATTTAATATGCTCTTGAATTAAGATAGGGAATAAACTCCATACGGCTGCAGTCTTTTGAAAAACTCTGATAAAAAAATAATGCAGAACCGGGAAAATAAAGTTGCCTAAACGGAAGATGGAGTCCTGTCTTTTTAAGGGTGCAACATAAACTTGGTGTTTCCGCCCGGTCTGGAGAGTTTTTCATGGAAACTGAACGGCGAGTGGACAAAAAAGAAAAACAAAACAACACGCTGCTTTGCTAGCCAAGCATGCTAACACACTGAGACTGCAGTGTACCAAAGAAACAGTGGAGGTAAAAGACTTTTATCATGGCTGAAACAAAAATGTCACCTGCGTGGGAGAGTTTGTTGGCGGAGATAGAAGAAAAGTTATTTACATTGTCAGCACCGGAGTTAACTGAAGCTTGTGCATCACTCACTGTAAACGTCAAGGATAGTGACAGAGACTTACCTCGTAAGTTGAGGAGGCTTATCCTGCAGCATTTAGAAAGTGAAGATATTACATCACTAGAGGACGAGGGGATGTCTTTGTTAATGACGTTTTATGACAAGCTTGAAGAAATAAAAGCGGAAAATGTCAGCAATGAGGGATCTCAGGCCAAACAAACAACGCTCCAGCACCGCCTTGTGGAGGAAGACAGTACTGCACCCAATTATCGGGATAGGGAAGGAGAGAGCATTTCTGCCCCAAATCTAACTGACACAGTCACTGTCCCGGTCAGAAACCCTGCATTTGTCCACCCACTCTACAGGAGAGATTTAAAAATAGTGGGACAAATAGGAGAACCAAATCAAAAGGACAAGTTAGGATATGCAAGCCTGGAAAGACAAATCCAAAGAGCTTTAAAGAAGGGATATGATGAGGGAGAAGTCGTGGAGGCTGTCATCCAAGCCATAGTCCCAGGAACAAAACTGAAGAGCTATCTGGAAAGCAGGGTTGATTTGTCATTACAAGCTCTCAGACAGATACTACGGACTCATTATATTGAGAAGGATGCTACAGAGCTGTACCACTCCCTCACTCGTGCAGTCCAAGAACAAAGAGAAACACCAATCCAGTTTTTGGTGCGAGCCATGGATCTGAGACAACAAATCCTCTTTGCTTCGGAAAGAGTAGAGTCTGGACTAAAGTACAGCTCAGAACTGATCCAAAACCAGTTCCTGCAAACAGTGATCACTGGCCTCCATGATGACACTATTCGAGCAGACTTAAAGCCATACCTACAGGACCCAAAGGTAACAGATGAAATCCTTTTGGAAAAGATGACAGCTGCATACAGCCTGGAAATGGAAAGAAAGAACAAATTCTTAGCTGTTTCAAAAACAAGGATGATAAAAGTTGCAGCAGTAACTGAAGAAAATGAGAAAACTGGAGAGGAAAGCTGCCTGCATAAAGCAGTCAACAAGAACAAACTATGTAACAAAATATGTGAAGCTATGCAGAGCCTCACTACTCAAATTGCAAGCCTCAGTCAGACGCCTCTGCCCCAAACAATGAGAACAGGTGAGCAGCAAAATCGGAAATATCGTCCACAGCCCAGGGCAGCAAACACCAAACGATGTCAGCAGTGTCAGGTGTCCAACCCTGAAGGAAGATGTGGCCATTGTTACAAATGTGGCAGCACAGAACACTGGGCGGCAGGTTGTCGTTTCAAAAACATCTCAGCCACTACAAATAAAATTGAAACCCAGCTACCTTCTGGGGGAAACATGGACAATGGTTATGAGTTCAACCTGAAAGCCCCACTCACTAGTAAGCAACGGAAAACGGCAAAGCTGGTAGGGAGGAGGTGCCTTGTTCGAGCCTCCCTTGGTGGGGTTAATACCACAATACTGTGGGACTCAGGTTCACAGGTGTCAATTGTGGGAGCGAACTGGAAAAGACAATACCTGCCAGATGTTGAGGTGAGACCAGTGAAGGAGCTGCTCGACGAAGACTTAGATCTCTCAGCAGCAAATGGAACAGATATTCCCTATGAGGGATGGATTGGAGTTGAATTTACTCTGTCCAAAAACGCTGTGGCTGGAATGAGTGACAAACCAGTCCTAGTCCCGATCCTGGTTGCTAGCAGTGACCTTGTGCGCCCCATCATTGGGTTTAATGTGGTCGAAGAACTAGCACTGACTAACGACACATCTGAAGACTGCATCCCACCAGGTCACATGGTACAGAGACTGTGCTCAGCACTAGAAGTGGGCCGCAAAACCGCCAGAGCTGTCTTGTCTGTGTTAAAAAAATAAAAGCTTGAGGACAGCCCCCACATAGCCAGGCTGGGCAGACAACCTGTTACCATACCAAAAAACAAAGTCATGGAAGTGGAATGTGGCCAGCTCAATAAGAGAGTGCTCAGTGGATCACATGTAGTGCTTGAACCAAATCAGGAGGCGCCATGGCCAACAGGACTAACCATAAGAGAACAGTTAATTCAGCTCCCCCAAGAGGATAAAGGGAAAATAGCAGTGACTGTTGAAAACTTAACGGACAGTGATATCATGTTGTGTGGTCGCACTACACTAGGCTGGTTGCATGGTGTTGATGCAATCTACCCACTGGAGACAAAACCTATGGAGGGTCAGGAACCTCAATCATCAGACTGCAGTGTCGCACCTCCGGTGAAACAACCCAGCCATGTGCCACCTGGTGAGTCCTGGGACCCACCCGTCGACCTGAGTCAACTGTTGGAAGACCAACAGCAGCAGGTAAAGCAGATGCTCAGAGAGGAGTGTGATGTTTTTGCAAAGGATGATTGGGACACAGGGTGCATCAAAGATTTAGAGATGGACATACAGCTAAGAGATAACACCCCTGTCCAAAAGACATACAATGCAATCCCTCGACACCTCTACCAAGAAGTAAAAACACACATACAGGACTTGCTCACCAGGGGGTGGATCCAGAAGTCCCACTCTTCATACTCCTCACCGGTAGTGTGTGTCAGGAAGAAAGATGGAAGTCTTCGTTTGTGCATAGACTACAGGTTGCTGAACGGGAAAACACTGCCAGACCGCCATCCGATCCCTCGGATACAAGAAATCCTTGAAAACCTGGGAGGCAACTCCTGGTTCACAGTGTTGGACCAGGGGAAGGCTTATCACCAGGGCTTCATGAATGAGAAAAGCAGACCCTGCACCGCATTCATAACGCCATGGGGACTTTACGAATGGGTCAGAATCCCATTCGGGCTCACCAATGCACCAGCAGCCTTTCAGCGCTACATGGAGGGGTGCCTGGGGGACCTCAGAGATGAAGTTTGTGTCCCATACTTGGACGATGTGCTGGTGTTCAGCCACAGTTTTGAACAGCATATCCAAGACGTGAGGCGGGTGTTGCAGCGACAGAGGCAGTGTGGCATTAAGTTAAGACCAAAGAAATGTGACTTTTTCAAACGTGAGGTCTGTTATGTGGGCCGGATCATTTCTGCAGAGGGGTACAAGATGAATCCCAAGGAGGTGGAAGCAGTACAAGCCCTGAGACATGAGACGCCAACCACTGTTCGAGAAGTGAGAAAACTGATGGGTTTCCTCAGTTATTACAGACCTTACATACCAGACTTCTCAAGAACAGCCAAACCGCTGTACGAACTGCTGGCAAAGCCAAAGTCTGAGCAGAAGCACAATCAGAAGAAAAAGAATAGTCGCCAACCTGCTCAGCTACCCCCATCACACCCAGTTCATTGGACAGAAATACACCAAGAAATACTGGACAAAATAGTGAGCCAGCTGACAAACCCACCTATCATGGCATACCCAGATTTGGAGAAACCGTTCATACTGCATGTGGATGCCTCAGAGGAGGGCTTGGGTGCAGTTTTGTACCAGCGACAAGATGGAGCACTCAGAGTTATAGCTTACGGGTCCAGGACGTTGACAGCAGCAGAGAAGAACTATAAGTTACATTCTGGCAAACTGGAATTCCTGGCCCTCAAATGGGCCGTAACAGAGCGCTTCCGCGACTACCTGTTTCATGCACCCCATTTTACTGTGTACAGTGACAATAACCCACTGACATACGTCACCAAAACAGCAAAACTCAACGCCACCGGACACCGCTGGGTGGCAGAACTGGCTGATTTTAGTTTCACCCTCAAGTACAGACCTGGATCAGCAAACAGAGACGCGGATTTCTTATCCCGGCGACCAAAGCCCATGGAGGAGATTATGCAGGAATGTACAGAGGAGTGTCAGCAGGAAGTCATTGAAACTGTGGGAAAGGCACTGGACAGAGAAAAAACAGGAGAGATTAATTGGATTTCTGCTGTCACCTGTAATACAGAGGCACTGCCAGAGGGGGGCAATATCTCTGAGACAATCCAGCCGCTTGCAGTGGAAGAGGTCAGAGCTGCTCAAAATGCAGATCCAGCCATAAGCAGAGTTGTGGTCCTGAAAAGAACACATGTCCACTTAAAACATAAAGAGAAGCTGGCAGAGAATGAAGCCGTCCGACAGCTTATCAGAGAGTGGCCCTGTCTACAGATTGATGAGGATGGGATCCTGAGGAGAGAGACAGTGTCCAGAACGCAGCTGGTCGTTCCTGAGTCTCTGAAGGTCATCATTTACAAACACCTGCATGAGGAGATGGGACACTTAGGTGCAGATCGAATGGTTGCTCTTGCCAGAGAACGCTATTTCTGGCCCAAGATGAGGCAAGAAATGGAACACTACGTTACACAGGTGTGTCTCTGTGTCAAAAGGAAAAAACCTAACAGAATAACCAGGACGCCAATCCAGAGCATTGAGACGTCTGCACCATTTGAGATGATCTCGATTGACTATCTGCACTTGGAGAAAAGTAAGGGGGGTGAGGAATACATACTTGTGGTGGTGGATCATTTCACTAAGTATGCACAGGCATATGCAACAAGGGACAAGTCCGGGAAGACTGCAGCCAAAAAACTCTTTGATGATGTCATCATGCGCTTTGGTTTCCCTTCCAGGATCCACCACGACCAGGGAAGAGAGTTTGAAAATCATCTCTTTCACAAACTCCAAAGTTACTGTGGTATTCGCCATTCCCGCACCTCTCCTTACCATCCCCAAGCCAATCCTGCAGAACGCTTCAACAGGACGTTGCTGGGTATGCTGCGCACACTTGAGGAGACTCAGAAGTCGAGGTGGAAAGAACACCTAAATAAAGTGGTGCATGCCTACAATTCAACGGTGCATGAGTCAACAGGGTTTTCTCCATTCTTTCTTCTTTTTGGCCGTGAACCCACCCTGCCAGTCGACTTAATGTTCCCAAAAAGGGGAGGAGAAGAGAAACAGTCACACCCTGGCTATGCAGAGAAGTGGAGAGAAGCTATGCAAGACGCCTATGCCATTGCAATGAAAAATATGAGAAAGTGTGCAAAAAGAGGACAGCAAAACTACAACCGGCGCACATGGAGCTCCACACTTGAGCCAGGTGACCATGTCCTGGTGAGAAATTTAACACCAAGAGGGGGTCCCGGGAAGTTGCGGAGCTACTGGGAGGACATGATTCATGTCATTAGAGGGAGAAAAGGCCCTGAAAGCCCAGTATACATGGTTGAACCGTTACAAGGAACAGGAAGAAAAAGAGTGTTACATCGCAACTTACTCTTACCATGTCCCTACCTGGTGGAAGCGCCAGAGGTCAGTGACCCCAACCTGAGAGAGAAAGACAACGGACACAAAACAAAGCAGACTGCAAAAAGAAAACAGAAAGCCAAATGTGATACTTACCTGACAGACACTGACAGTTCAAGTGAGGAAGAGTATCAACTGTGGACATCAGCAAGATACGCTGATCCTCCCCTAAACGCAGAAGCACAGGAATTCTGCCCGAGGATGGACACACCAAGAGAGCCTGAGGAGGCACTTGTGCCTGAGGAAAACCCTGAAGTGGAGCAAGTGGATGAGAGACACAGGATGGAGGAGCAGGATGATGCACCTACTGCTGAATCTGAATCGGAGGATGAGCAGAGGGATGCTGGAACATGGCGGGAGAGACCAAGGAGAGCCCGGCAAGCCAAGCGCATCTATACCTACGACCAGCTAGGCCAACCAACCTTCCAGCTTCTGAATACCTCTGCCATCAGTGTGAAAAAACCCTCAAGAATCAGCCATGACTCCTCTACCAGATCATCATTCATGTATCCTTGTTATACAGATGGATAGAAAATTAAAAAAAAAAAAACAATTAAAAAATAGGAGGCACAGACAACTGAATAAGTTAAGTTTAACTGGCTAGTTAATATAATGGCCTTTAATAAGGATTTTAGTTCATGGTGATGTAGTGTTACTATCAGTATTAAAAACACATGTTACTATAACATAGAAACAGGTAATCTGAAAATTCATTTGGGTAAAAAATGAGTACAGAGATGGGTTACCAGCTGAGCACATGAGTGAAGTTAAAGCAATATGGGAGAACATATTGTAACTATGAAAAAGACAGTGGATACACAACTAGTTGAATGAATGGCATTGAGATATGTAGCAACATAATGTCAGGTGTATATGGTAATTTCCTTGTCCCTTTGTGAAGATTGGGGGGCCCACCAATACTTCTATGGACGATGCACCTGTCAATACTAATAGACTATGGACACCTAGTCTTGTGTTATGGCCATAAGAGTTTATAAGAAAAAAAAAAGAAAGAGACTGAGACACTGAAGAGAAAGGGTGCAACCCAAACCTGTAATGTGTAGTGTGTGTTAAAATACTTACCTGTTTACTCACCTTCCACCAAGTGTTCTATTGTTGGTAAATGATTTTGATTATATTGTCATAAAATAGAAAAGAAAATGTTAGGCAACATTTTGTTTTAGTGGGGGAGGGTGTTGCGACCTAGAAACATCTGGGAAGTTATGGACTTTATAGAGATATACCGGGTGAAGCGGTTATGGGAAGATGTATTTTTGTTTCGTTTGGTTTGTCCGTTGTCCAGATGTTTTGGTTCTTGTTGTGCTTCATTTCATTGAGTGTGATGTGGCAGTTTTTGCGACAGTGTATGTTGTGAGTCGGCACGTAGGTGTGCGACAGTCGTGCAGTTTTGAGTTTACGATATTGCTGTATGAGCTCCGGCTGCAGTCTTTTGAAAAACTCTGATAAAAAAATAATGCAGAACCGGGAAAATAAAGTTGCCTAAACGGAAGATGGAGTCCTGTCTTTTTAAGGGTGCAACATATGCAGCATTACAGTAAAAGTAATGCAGTATTATAGTGATGTAGTATGCAGTATTACAGTAAAAGTACTGCAGTATTATAGTGATGTAGTATGCAGCATTACAGTAAAAGTACTGCAGTATTATAGTGATGTAGTATGCAGTATTACAGTAAAAGTACTGCAGTATTATGAGTGATGTAGTATGCAGTATTACAGTAAAAGTACTGCAGTATTATAGTGATGTAGTATGCAGTATTACAGTAAAAGTACTGCAGTATTATGAGTGATGTAGTATGCAGTATTACAGTAAAAGTACTGCAGTATTATAGTAATGTAGTATGCAGTATTACAGTAAAAGTAGTGATATATTATTATATATGACATCATTAGATTATTAATAGTGAAGCATCAGTGTTAGAGCAGCATGTTACTGTTGTAGCTGCTGGAGGTGGAGCTAGTTTATACTACTTTATATACGGTTAGCTAGTTTACACTACTTTATATACAGTTAGCTAGTTTATACTACTTTATATACAGTTAGCTAGTTTACACTACTTTATATACGGTTAGCTAGTTTATACTACTTTATATACAGTTAGCTAGTTTACACTACTTTATATACAGTTAGCTAGTTTATACTACTTTGTATACAATTAGCTAGTTCAGTCTGCCAAGGAACTGGACAAAGATGTAGTGCACCAGCTGTCCTCACCAGGTGGGTGGGGGTTGGGGGGTTGATGACCCTAGATGCCTTCATTGCCTCCATGGTCACACAAAGTACATTGCTCTACCCTCACCTATTTGACAGGGCCACTTTCTTTGTCACTGGAGCTGGAGTAGACATCAGGGAGTGTATGAAGCTTAGACAGACTGAGCTGAGACTCTGTGAGTTCACTGCCATCCAGTTCAGAGAATGAACAGCAGCCTCAAAGTTAACTGGAACTGCATGCACTACATTAAGTTATACAGGAAGGGTGTGTCTCCCTCACTGTTGTCCACAGTTACAGCAATAACTGGGGGAATCTGCACATCTCCCATCCGAGAGAAACTAGAAGTCCTCACATTCCTGTCTTGCATCATCATGATAGAGAATGGGGACTTTGTCAATTTCAAACCCTTTAAAGACTGGTGTAAAACATCAAACCATGCCACTGAGTCAAAGCACATCAAATCAGTAATGTTGATCGGAGTCCAACACATCAACTCCCATCGTCCAAAGACCTTCCTATCAAGTTCGAAGCTAGAACGTTAGGTTATGGGATAAAAATGCACAAAATGACCAGTGACTTCATCTATATTCTCTTATGTATTTATATATATTTATGCATTCAGCGAATACTTCATTTCACCAGGTTATGTTTTTATATATTCAAAAATACTAGATTTGCTCAAACAGTCTCAGATCATAGTGCATCCTGTTGTGAAGGTAATTTGGGCTCCTCAAACCTTTTCATTGGGATAATTTACTAATATTTAAGTGATGAATGCTCTTTGTTCTATGGTTCCTTAAAGAGACAGATGGGACTCATAAACTAGAGTTGAATGCTTAAGATCCAGTCTACAACAAAGGACTCACTGTTCTTTACAGAATTGGCTGTAGCCATATGAGCCACAGTTGAGTTGAGGGGAAGAAGTGTGTCTGGGAAGGAATGCCCAACAAATAAAGTTGATGTAAAGCCTCATATGGCACCACAACAGCTGGGAACCCTCAAAGGCTCAGAATATGGAGAAGACAGAGATGGAAAAGAGGGTAAAGCTGGTATGGTACTTCCTGTCACAAAAAATCCAGGACCTTGTTAAAAACGAAAAGAAAGAATGTCAGGAAAAAGTGTAGTTTTATTACTAGTTTTGATGCACATAATGAAATGAAAATGGACTCTCAAGTTAGTAAATGTTTAATAAATTATTTTTCAGCTTCAAATCATTTGATATGTTTGTAGTGTTTTTTTTTTTACATACAATAAATTGTATACATTCTGTCACCTTTTTGGAAAGGTATATGTTCTGATCCCACGGCCCATACCGGTGTACAGGATGACTCATATCAGACCTCATGCCACTCGCTCAAAGCCACAGCTCCAGCTAAAACCATCTGCTCATGAGTTTAAACCAGTGAGAAATGTATCAGCTGACAAAGACTCAGTTACAGAGCAAGAAGCAGTTCACATGCCAGAACAGCCACAAACACCACCAGATTAACACAGTGTGAAGGAGCCTGATCTAGAGCCACCCAATGAACAAACTGTAAGGAGATCCTCACGTGTGCCACGACCCAGGAGAATGTTCACTTATAACAGTTTAGATCAACCCTCATATCAGCCATTGATTCCTGGAGACAACGTTGTGTTCCAGTGTGTACCTTATCCTATGTCAAGCACTGGGATGCCAAGTCTCGTCCTCCTGGACACCAACTATGTGCCAAGGCCAGTAGTCTGGACTTGCACATAGTTACAACTTGATGTATGATAGCCAAGATACTTAACAAACTAGGCACTAATGATTTCTCCTGAATTAAATTTGATGTCAGGAGGCATCTTTAAAAAGTAGGGGAGAGTGTAGAGGGAGGGAAAAAAGCCTCTTATTAGAAGTTACAAGAAAATTAACATCCACCTTATTTTTTTATGTCATTACATTTAAAAACACATATAATTAGTTACTTCCTAAGTTAGACTCCCAAACATTACATATTGTTGTTATTCCATTTTGTGACTATAGGTGGCACTATGATACCAGGTTCAGTAAGAAACCTGTAACTCAAGCCCATGTTACTCCACAGGAGCCAAGTACCCCTGACTGCAGACCAGAGACACAATAAAGTGGCGCTTGAAGTAGTCGCACACTGCTGAAACCGTGTTTGGTGCTTACTGCTCCACTGGTATGTAAAATAATGTGAAAAACAACTTAAAATTGGTCAGCATACTGCCTAGACGTTGGAAGAACATTTGGTCACATGTTGAGTTTTAAAAGTGTTCAAACACCGGGTTTGGACCAAGTTTATGCATATGTTGCTCTAGATAATGCAGGTTCATATAACTGACAGACTTGTGTCAGGGACAGATGAAATACATCTAGGCATGTTGCTATGGTAATGTAATGCTTTTGTTGATTATTTCAGTGCATTTAAATTAGTTTGATCATTTTTATGTATTTGTCAATGCAGCCACAGTATGTGCTTTCACTGTTTTATTATTTATATGTATTTGTGGTTAATAAGGTCATTAATTAGCCAGCTGAATGTAAAATGAGATAATTAATAAGATAAATAAAACACAAGACAACACAAGGACTAGACAGTATAAATATATATGGAGTTTAAACAGATACAGACATGTGTTCCAATGTTTTGTGTCACTTTGTGTAGGCTGAGCTAATGCCATCATAACCTCAATTTTTTTGGTTAATTTAACCAAACCATGATTCTGTACATTAACTTCCTTAACACAGCATTAAAGTTAGGGACATTGTTAAAAACAATCATGTGACTAGAACTCATCTACCTTGGAAGTTTAATCAGAATTATAAATTCATCATTGAATGCAACCTGAAGCTTCTACGTTTTTGCTTTGCTGTAATTGGACCAAAGATGGGCTGTATAGAGTGGAGTACAATATGCTTTAAAAAGAGCTGTCTTTACATCATCTGTTCACATGTTAAACTTGCATGCCAGCATATTTGTACATACGTTTTGTAACATTGATGCTGCACATCATCATCATCATCATCATACAGGTCAGCCCTGATGATGTGCTCTCTACATTTAATGTAATGTTTCTTAATTCTTAAAAATAAACATATCCAGTTTGTAACATTATGCTAGCTATGCCAGCTTGTTTATTGTTCACTTCATTTCAACATGTCCTTTTCTTCTTCACAATTTCCTGGTGTTTTCCTACTATCACCAATGGTTACACGCCACCTAGTGGCAACTTATGGAAACACCTATCATTACATTCTGATCTTCCTTGGTTGTAACAATCATGACAACTTTCCTTTTAGAATTGAATTTGATGTCATACTGCATACCATAATTTGAGCAGATTCTGAGCATTTGTTGTAATCCAGCACTGTAAGGAGATACAAAGACTAAGTCATCAGTATACACCAGATGATTAGTAAGATTACTCCCTACTACACAGCCAGTCCTGCACTCTTTGAAGGTGAAACTGAGGTTTATTGTGTTTCATAATGAGTTTATTTCTTTATGTGAAACAAAAACCTGACAAACAAAACTTGACAGCGTTGTTGACAATGTAAACTTACATGAAAATGTTCTGATGTCTTCATGGAGAATTTTTGACATTCATTTACAAAGATGTTGGTGAACACTTGCCATCAATGATCTTTTCAAATCTAGCATCAGACAGAATCTTTTCCCACTTTGTGTGTTCTCATGTGTCTAGTCAAATGGGTAGTATATCTGAACTTTTCCCCACAAGTTTTGCAATTGTATGGCTTCTCATCTGTATGGAGAGTCATGTGTCGTTTTAATTTGTTCCTCTCAGAAAATCTTTTCCCACAGGTATCACATGGGTACGGCTTCTCACCTGTGTGTGTTCTCATGTGCACTTTTAATGCGTTCAGCATAGAGAATCTTTTCCCACAGGTGTTACATGGGTACGGCTTCTCACCTGTGTGTGTTCTCATGTGCAATTTTAAGTTGGTTATATTAGAGAATATTTTCCCACAGGTGTTACATGTATGTGGCTTTTCACCAGTATGGACTCTGAGATGTCCGCACAAATGGGCCTTGACCGCAAATGATTTCCCACAAGTTTTGCATTTGTACGGCTTCTCACCTGTATGGACTCTCATGTGCACTTCTAATGCGCTCAGCACAGAGAATCTTTTCTCACAAATGTTACATGGGTACGGCTTCTCACTTGTATGGAGTCTCATGTGCACTTTTAATGAGCACAGCTGAGAGAATCTTTTCTCACAAGTGTCACATGGGTACGGCTTCTCACCTGTATGGACCCTCATGTGCACTTTTAAGTTGTTTAGATCAGAGAATCTTTTCTCACAAGTGTTACATGTATATGGCTTTTCACCTGTATGGACCCTCATGTGCACTTTTAAGTTGGTTAGATCAGCGAATCTTTTCCCACAGGTGTTACATGTATACGGCTTTTCACCTGTATGAACTCTGAGATGTCTGCACAAACTGGACTTGACCACAAAGGATTTCCCACAAGTGTCACATTCAAAACACGGTTTCTTTGTCAAAGTATTATTGTGAATCTTTAAAGTGGTAGACTTGTCAATCTGAGTTTTATCAGGACTCAAGTCCAGAGTCTGATCTTCACTTTCCTCACAGGTAGGAGTCAACATCAAGGTTTCTGTCTGCTCCTTCAGTACCGGCTGTTCTATCTCAAGACTGGTGCAGAGTTCCACTTTAATCTGTGGAGGCTCTGGTTCGTCTTGTTCCTCTTTAATCTGTGGAGGCTCTGGTTCCTCTTGTTCCTCTTTAATCTGTGGAGGCTCTGGTTCCTCTTGGTCCAGACTTGAGTTCCTCTCCTGGTCACAGAGCTGCTGGTCAGTGAGAACCTCCTCCTCCCCACAGACATGCTGCTGTGGGAGCTCTGGAAGGACAAAGAGGAAAGACTGAGGAGAAACTCTTGTACCACTTTCTGATAAGACATCCTTTATAAAGGCTTTACACCTCCTGTGACCGGTTAAGTTTTATGGCATATGAAACTCTGACTATAAAAATGGGGATCTATGTTTTACATGTCAGTTCTTCTGTTTGCACGTAAAAGACTTCAATTTCATAAGTCTGCTGAAGCCTCATTTTGGCCCCAGTAAGATACCACAAGTGGTGGCATTTTATGCAGTTTCATGTGTTTTTTTCATATGAAACACTAAGTTGGTATCAGTATCACTTTAAGGGTACTTATAGATTGGTACTGGTATCGTCATTTTTTAAAAAGATACCCAGCCCTAATCATCTGGTAGATATGTTTGTGGAGAATGATATTATACTCTCCTGTAGGCCAACTGTCAACTACGGAAGTAATTCATGAAGAACTTGAATTTTAATTTAGACCTGGTTCAATGTGTCTGGATGGAGAGATATGAAATTGACTTTTTTTATGGTTTCATAAGCAAATTAAAGGTTTCTCTATTCTGAAAGTGGTTTAAACAGCATCTTTTACTACAATGTCTCAAACTTTTTTCACATATAAATGTTACAGAAATAGTATCAACCGCTAAATATCATTATTTATGTTTCCCTTAACTTTCCCCTTAACGCCCAAACAGAAACTGACTTCAGTGTCGTAGAAACCCGAGCAAATAACTAAACCTATTCATTTTAATCACTGCGGTGGTATATAAAGCTGACTGTTGTAGTTTATTTCATAATAATTAGAGTTTTACAGACCTGTTCTGTGTAACTTTATTTCAGGTTTCCAAACGATATCCAGCAGTCTGCGCTGACGGTTGATCTCTTCTTCGTACTCTGAGATAGTTGTTTGAAAATGTCGGAATATTTCTTCAGCAGCAGCAGTTAGTCGCTCGTTGATTAACTCTCTCAAACGCTGACCTGAAGTCATTGTTGCTTCTTTACAGTAAAATGTCTCCGTGTAATGCAGAGAGACTTCTTCCAAGAAAATACAAAACAGCAGACGTTTACTCCCGTTCTGGTGTCACACTTTTAAGCTTCCGACTGTAGAATCATATGGTTGTTTAGTTCCGCTTGTTATGTTCTTCCTTTCCTTCTTCTTTTGGAATTATTTGCTATTGTCAGATATCGTAAAGGTGGATTGCCGCCTACTTGATTGTAGTTTGTTACAGAACATTTTGTAATGTCATGTTTTTTGTTGTTGTTTCTATTCCTTTCGTTTCATCTCACATGCCAGAACAGCCACAAACACCACCAGATTAACACAGTGTGAAGGAGCCTGATCTGGAGCCACCCAATGAACAAACTGTAAGGAGATCCTCACGTGTGCCACGACCCAGGAGAATGTTCACTTATAACAGTTTAGATCAACCCTCATATCAGCCATTGATTCCTGGAGACAACGTTGTGTTCCAGTGTGTACCTTATCCTATGTCAAGCACTGGGATGCCAAGTCTCGTCCTCTTGGACACCAACTGTGCCAAGGCCAGTAGTCTGGACTTGCACATAGTTACAACTTGATGTATGATAGCCAAGATACTTAACAAACTAGGCACTAATGATTTCTCCTGAATTAAATTTGTGACTGTGAGTTAACTAGTTATTGTAGCTCTAGATGTCAGGAGACTTTCTAAATTAGACTCCCAAACATTACATATTGTTGTTATTCCATTTTGTGACCATAGGTGGCACTATGATACCAGGTTCAGTAAGAAACCTGTAACTCAAGCCCATGTTACTCCACAGGAGCCAAGTACCCCTGACTGCAGACCAGAGACACAATAAAGTGGTGCTTGAAGTAGTCGCACACTGCTGAAACCGTGTTTGGTGCTTACTGCTCCACTGGTATGTAAAATAATGTGAAAAACAACTTAAAATTGGTCAGCATACTGCCTAGACGTTGGAAGAACATTTGGTCACATGTTGAGTTTTAAAAGTGTTCAAACACCGGGTTTGGACCACGTTTATGCATATGTTGCTCTAGATAATGCAGGTTCATATAACTGACAGATTTGTGTCAGGGAGAGATGAAATACATCTAGGCATGTTGCTATGGTAATGTAATGTTTTTGTTGATTATTTCAATGCATTTCAGTTAGTTTGATCATTTATATGTATTTGTCAATGCAGCCACAGTATGTGCTTTCACTGTTTTATTATTAATATGTATTTGTGGTTAGTAAGGTCATTAATTAGGCAGTTAAATGTAAAATGAGATAATTAATAAGATAAATAAAACACAAGACAACACAAGGACTAGACAGTATAAATATATATGGAGTTAAAACAGATACAGACATGTGTTCCAATGTTTCCAAAAACAAGAAGAGTATTTTGTGTCACTTTGTGTAGGCTGAGCTAATGCCATCATAACTTCATTTTTTGATTCATTTAACCAAATCATGATTCTGTACATTAATGCATTAAAGTTAGGGACATTGTTAAGAACAGTCATGTGACTAGCAGTCGTCTCTCTTGGAAGTTTAAGCAGAATTATAAATTCATCATTGAATGCAACCTGAAGCTTCTACGTTTTTGCTTTGCTGTAATTGGACCAAAGATGGGCTGTATAGAGTGGAGTACAATATGCTTTAAAAAGAGCTGTCTTTACATCATCTGTTCACATGTTAAACTTGCATGCCAGCATGTTTGTGCATACATTTTGTAACATTGATGCTGCACATCATCATCATCATCAATGATTTAATGTGATGTTTCTTAATTCTTAAAAATAAACATATCCAGTTTGTAACATTATGCTAGCTATGCCAGCTTGTTTATTGTTCACTTCATTTCAACATGTCCTTTTCTTCTTCACAATTTCCTGGTGTTTTCCTACTATCACCAATGGTTACACGCCACCTAGTGGCAACTTATGGAAACACCTATCATTACATTCTGATCTTCCTTGGTTGTAACAATCATGACAACTTTCCTTTTAGAATTGAATTTGATGTCATACTGCATACCATAATTTAGTTAGATTAGTAAGATTACTCCCTACTACACAGCCAGTCCTGCACTCTTTGAAGGTGAAACTGAGGTTTATTGTGTTTCATAATGAGTTTATTTCTTAATGTTAAATAAAAAACCTGACAAACAAAACTTGACAGCGTTGTTGACAATGTAAACTTACATGAAAATTTTCTGATGTCTTCATGGAGAATTTTTGACATTCATTTACAAAGATGTTGGTGAACACTTTCCATCAATGTATTGTAACGGATTATGGATCTTAAAGATATTGAAAATAGCTCTCGTAATAAGGGGCACCACCTTCGTAAGAAGGAAAAGATTTTTACTTAATTGGATGTTTGATTAGCCAATTAATAAATCAATAAATCATAATAATTAATAAATCAATACATTTCTGAATCAGTCAAATATCTAAAGTTCATGGCTCTACGGTTCAATAGATCCCCTGTATCACTTCAAAGAATAGACATACACCATTGATTGAGTTTTATGGATTTTATTAACTACACACTACTAATAAATGATGTATAAATAAATGTAATGATACAATACAATATGAATTCAAGAGGTTACTCGATATAGCGACATGAATGAAAGATGATGGTGAATGATGAATTTAAATGAAGGATATGTAATTATGTGGAAACTAAGAAAACTTGTAAGTTTTACTGAGTCTCTGCTCAAAAAGTTCTCTCAGGTTGATGAAAGATGGAGGAAAACTAGTTCACTGTTTAATAACTTACTGGAGAGGTCTCAGCGTTGGCGTCGAAATCATCAAAAATGTCAAAAACAGGCTGAATGCAAAACTTAATGACGTGTTTACTTAAAGAGCCTTTTCTCTGGACGTTGCTGGTGAAAGTTACAAGATTACAAAACTTAAGAAAACTTAGATAAAGAATAACTAAAGATTAAGTTAAGAATGTGTGAGGTGAAGAAAAGAAAAGATGGACAGAGCAAAACCTGAAACAACGCAAAGACCGTTTCAGATGCGTTCAGGTCAGCAAAGCCCTGTTCAGGTCAGCAAAGCCAGTTTCAGATGGATGCAGCTGGTTTTTGTCCCTGGGGAGGGCTTGTGTGTCAGCCAATCAGATTTATCACAGCTACTCTGAGGATCTAATTTCCAGCTTTTTACCATGAAACTTTTCATCATCATCATTCATTCAGTATTTAATCCTGATTATAAAATGCATACTATAATCTATTGACACAGAACACAGGATGTATTATTCTGGCATTGATATGACATCAGCTTGATTCTTCAAGCTGCCATTCATTAAAACCTGAAGAGGATTAATATGATCAAGCATAACACATTGTTATTCTACTTATTCCATGATAGATAATTGATTATCAACAAAATGTAAGCATAACATCAGTGTAACACTTTCTCACATTAAGTAAACATTTTCATACCAAAATGTGTGTTTATGAAAGGAGAAAGTATAATCACAGTTCTCCAAATACATATTTATCTATGATCGCTGTAATAGCTGTTACAGTGGAGGTTTCTTTAGGTAATTGATAATGATATAAGTAATTGGTATTGTTTAAACCATACTTTTTACTAAGATGTTCTTGTTTTGCTTCACAGAAGACAGGATGGCTTAACACGTGGGTCACAAGCTCATGTCTCATGAGACTAGGCAGAAGCCAGAGTCTGTCCCCCACTCCGGGTGAAAACTTTGTTGGTCTAAAAGGTCATTTTTCATGCCTCGGGTTAAACCTCATGACAGGAAGAATGGGGGAAGTGAAGACAATCCGGCCCATTCTTACAAAGTGAATTATCCTTGCAATCGGATCAAAGCATTCCATTCAGACTGACTCTGCTCCCCCCTGTGGATCAGCCAGAGTGTTCGCTACAGTATTTTTAGTCTTTTCAACTCTAGCATCAGACAGAATCTTTTCCCACTGTGTGTGTTCTCATGTGTCTACTCAAATGGGTAATAAATCTGAACTTTTCCCCACAAGTTTTGCAATTGTACGGCTTCTCATCTGTATGGAGAGTCATGTGTCTTTTTAATTTGCTCCTCTCAGAGAATCTTTTCCCACAGGTATCACATGGGTACGGCTTCTCACCTGTGTGTGTTCTCATGTGTGCTTTTAATAAGGACGCCGTACAGAATGTTTTCTCACAAGTGTTACATGGGTACGGCTTCTCACCTGTATGGACTCTCATGTGCACTTTTAATGTGCTCAGCGCAGAGAATGTTTTCTCACAGGTGTTACATGGGTACGGCTTCTCACCTGTATGGAGAGTCATGTGCACTTTTAATTGTCTCCTCTCTGAAAAGCTTTCCCCACAGGTATCACATGGGTACGGCTTCTCACCTGTATGGATTCTCATGTGCACTTTTAATGCGCTCAGCGTAGAGAATGTTTTCTCACAGGTGTTACATGGGTACGGCTTCTCACCTGTGTGTGTTCTCATGTGCACTTTTAAGTTGGTTATATTAGAGAATATTTTCCCACAGGTGTTACATGTATATGGCTTTTCACCAGTATGGAGTCTGAGATGTGTGCACAAAGTGGACTTGAGCACAAATGATTTCCCACAGGTATTGCATTTGTACGGCTTCTCACCTGTATGGACGCTCATGTGCAATTTTAATGCGCCCAGCTGAGAGAATCTTTTCTCACAAGTGTCACATGGGTACGGCTTCTCACCTGTATGGACTCTCATGTGCACTTTTAATAAGCCCAGCTGAGAGAATCTTTTCTCACAAGTGTCACATGGGTACCGCTTCTCACCTGTATGGATTCTCATGTGCACTTTTAATGCGCTCGGCGTAGAGAATGTTTTCTCACAGGTGTTACATGGGTACGGCTTCTCACCTGTATGGAGAGTCATGTGTCCTTTTAATTGTCTCCTCTCAAAAAAGCTTTTCCCACAGGTATCACATGGGTACGGCTTCTCACCTGTGTGTGTTCTCATGTGCACTTTTAATGCGCTCAGCGTAGAGAATCTTTTCTCACAGGTGTTACATGGATACGGCTTCTCACCTGTGTGTGTTCTCATGTGCACTTTTAAGTTGGTTATTTTAGAGAATATTTTCCCACAGGTGTTACATGTATACGGCTTTTCACCAGTATGGATTCTGCGATGTCTGCACAAACTGGCCTTGACCGGGAATGATTTCCCACAAGTGTCACATTCAAAACACGGTTTCTCTGTCAAAGTATTATTGTGAATCTTTAAAGTGGTAGACTTGTCAATCTGAGTTTCATCAAGACTCAAGTCCAGAGTCTGATCTTCACTTTCTTCACAAGTAGGAGTCCACATCAAGGTTTCTGTCTCCTCCTTCAGTACCGGCTGTTCTATCTCAAGACTGGTGCAGAGTTCCTCTTTAATGTCTGAAGGTTCTGGTTCCTCTTGTTCCTCTTTTATCTGTGGAGGCTCTGGTTCCTCTTGGTCCAGACTTGAGTTCCTCTCCTGGTCACAGAGCTGCTGGTCAGTGAGAACCTCCTCCTCCTCACAGACATGCTGCTGTGGGAGCTCTGGAAGGACAAAGAGGAAAGACTGAGGAGAAACTCTTGTACCACTTTCTGATAAGGCATCCTTTATAAAGGCTTTACACCTCCTGTGACCGGTTAAGTTTTATGGCATATGAAACTCTGACTATAAAAATGGGGATCTATGTTTTACATGTCAGTTCTTCTGTTTGCAAGTAAAAGACTTCAATTTCATAAGTCTGCTGAAGCCTCATTTTGGCCCCAGTAAGATACCACAAGTGGTGGCATTTTATGCAGTTTAATGTGTTTTTTCACATGAAGCACTCAGTTGGTATCAGTATCACTTTAAGGGTACTTATAGATTGGTACTGGTATCGTCATTTTTAAAAAGATACCCAGCCCTAATCATCTGGCAGATATGTTTGTGGAGAATGATATTATACTCTCCTGTAGGCCAACTGTCAACTACGGAAGTAATTCATGAAGAACTTGAATTTTGATTTAGACCTAGTTCAATGTGTCTGGATGGAGAGATATGAAATCGACTTTTTTATGGTTTCATAAGCAAATTAAAGGTTTCTCTATTGTGAAAGTGGTTTAAACAGCATCTTTTGCTACAACGTCTAAGACTTTTTTCACATGTAAATGTTGCAGAAATAATAACAACCGCTAAATATCATTATTTATGTTTCCCTTAACTTTCCCCTTAACGCCCAAACAGAAACTAACTTCAGTGTCGTAGAAACCTGAGCAAATAACTAAACCTATTATAATAAGTTTTACAGACCTGTTCTGTGTAGCTTTATTTCAGGTTTCCAAACGATATCCAGCAGTCTGCGCTGACCGTTGATTTCTTCGTACTCCGAGATTGTTGTTTGAAAAACTCGCTCCGGACTGATGCAGAGTTCCTCTTGTTCCTCTTTAATCTGTGGAGGCTCTGGTTCCTCTTGGTCCAGACTTGAGTTCCTCTCCTGGTCACAGAGCTGCTGGTCAGTGAGAACCTCCTCCTCCTCACAGACATGTTGCTGTGGGAGCTCTGGAAGGACAAAGAGGAAAGACTGAGGAGAAACTCTTATACCACTTTCTGATAAGACATCCTTTATACAGGAATAATAATTAATGAATTACTTAATGCTAAATAAATATTTACTAATACTTTATAAATCATTAACATTAACACAAAGACCCTTTATGAATGATTTATTATTGTTGATGATTATGAATCATTAATAAAGTGTTCACTGACTATCTGATTCGTCATCAGGGTTAAAAGTCATTAAGAAATAGTGAATGTTTCACATCTAAATCATCATCATCATCGTAGGATGGAAAAAAAGCACAGAGGACATATCTCTCTAAAGAATTAGATCAAGTAAATGTTATGTTGGTTTACAAAAAAGGGATTTTTCACAACTGGGCAACTCAAAATCATGATTTATAAAGTAGTTGTTGGAGCTATTTGTTATTTTTTGTTAAAGTTGATAATGAAATGTTAATTTATGTACATGTGGCTGTTTGTTTTGAATATAGCTTAATTAACTTGATCATTATATTAGTATTATTTTAGTTAGTTTGAGTACTCGTTAAAGCTTTTGTTTCAGGGCACTTGGGCAGCTTGGAGCACAGATGTGAATGTATTTCTATAGGTAGGCTACAGGTAGAGGAGCAGCAGGCATACAGATGTTTACCAGGGCAAGAGACGATATGATTACTTGGAAAAGACACCTTTGCCTAAGATTCCTTCCCGAGGTGCCTCAGTAGCCATTTGAATTGAGTTTATTTATTTGAGGACAAATCGCCACTACAGAAGTAATGAATGATTTATTAACCATCAATTGAGCCATTAATCAATGCTCAAGCAGTTTATACACTGCGTTAAGACTTTTGCTACCAACACTTTTTACTCAAACTTAAGTTTAGAAAAAACAGAGAATCAGCCGCTGAATATCAGTATTCATGTTTCCCTTAACGTTCCCCTTAATTGACTTCAGTGTTGTAGAAACCTGTTGTAGGGTAATGTTAAGCAGCCAACAGCCCCCCCTGGTGGCACGGACTCGTTTGGTGTAACACACTTCAGTTCTGTTATGTGTTCAGCCGGCGAATACACTTACTGAGAGACACAGCCCGACTCTGTTATCTATGCACCTTCACATGTAACAAAAACCGAGCATCAACTAAACCTACATATTTTACCCAATAATTAGAGTTTTACAGACCTGTTCTGTGTAACTTTATTTCAGGTTTCCAAACGATATCCAGCAGTCTGCGCTGACGGTTGATCTCTTCTTCGTACTCTGAGATAGTTGTTTGAAAATGTCGGAATATTTCTTCAGCAGCAGCAGTTAGTCGCTCGTTGATTAAATCTCTCAAACGCTGACCTGAAGTCATTGTTGCTTCTTTACAATAAAATGTCTCCGTGTGATGCAGAGAGACTTCTTCCAAGCACAGTACCAAGCAGCTCGCTTTGTTTCGTGTGTTGTGACAGTGTTAAGCTTCCGATAGCAGGCTCGTGTGTCTTTGGTTCCGTTTGTTGTAACCAGATCATGATGGTTGTAGTTAATGTGGAGATGGTGGGAGAGCAAAAAGACCTGGCATGATCATAAATTGTGCTGTTGCAGTATAAGGGCAAGTTGGAAAGAATCAAGATGGTGCTGGACGCTGCCAGGAGATATTTGAACGTAGTAGACATATCTGGAGAAGATCTAGAAATTACACTCACTGAGGGAAGAATTTGCATCAACTCAGTTAAGTCTGGATTATTGAATGGAAAATGTGAAGAATGGAATCACTTCTGGGGGACACTGTAAATAGTTTGCACTATGAAGCCGTTACAAGAATAAAAGAACAGAACATTCAAATGTTATATGAAGTCTGACATCTCCACATTACCTACAACCATCATGGTCTTGTTACAACAAGCGGAACCAAAGACACACGAGCCTGCTATCGGAGGCTTAAACGTATTACACCATACATTAGCTGCTTGGTATTTTGCTTGGAAGAAGATTCAAGAGGAACAAGAGGAACCACAGCCTCCACAGATTAAAGAGGAACAAGAGGAACCAGAACCTTCAGACATTAAAGAGGAACTCTGCACCAGTCTTGAGATAGAACAGCCGGTACTGAAGGAGGAGACAGAAACCTTGATGTGGACTCCTACTTGTGAAGAAAGTGAAGATCAGACTCTGGACTTGAGTCCTGATGAAACTCAGATTGACAAGTCTACCACTTTAAAGATTCACAATAATACTTTGACAGAGAAACCGTGTTTTGAATGTGACACTTGTGGGAAATCCTTTGTGGTCAAGGCCAGTTTGTGCAAACATCTCAGAGTCCATACAGGTGAGAAGCCGTATACATGTAACACCTGTGAGAAAATATTCTCTACGCTGAGCACATTAAAAGTTCACATGATTCTCCATACAGGTGAGAAGCCGTACAAATGCAAAACTTGTGGGAAAAAGTTCAGAAAAACTCAGTACCTAAAGACTCACATGAGAACACACACAGGTGAGAGACCGTACCCATGTAACACTTGTGAGAAAAGATTCTCTACACTGAGCACATTAAAAGTGCACGTATTCATGTGATACCTGTGGGAAAAGATTTCTTCTGCTGAGCAGATTAAAGCTACACATGACTTTCCATACAGGTGAGAAGCCGTACAATTGCAAAACTTGTGGGAAAAAATACAGATATGCTTCTCATTTGACTAGACACATGAGAACACACACAGTGGGAAAAGATTCTGTATGATGCTAGAGTTGAAAAGATCGCTGATGGCAAGTGTTCACCAACATCTTTGTAAATTAATGTCAAATATTCTCCATGAAGACATCAGAACATTTTCATGTAAGTTTACATTGTCAATAACGCTGTCAAATTTTGTTTGTCAGGTTTTTGTTTAACATTAACAAAGAAACTCATGAAACACAATAAACCCCAGTTTCACCTTCAAAGAGTGCAGGAATGGCTGTGTAGTAGGGAGTAATCTTACTAATCATCTGGTGTATGCTGATGACTTAGTCTTTGTATCTCCTTACAGTGCTGGATCTTTCATTCACGTCACTATATCGAGTAACCTCTTGAATTCATATTGTATTGTATCATTACATTTATTTATACGTCATTTATTAGTAGTGTGTAGTTAATAAAATCCATAAAACTCAATCAATGGTGTATGTCTATTCTTTGAAGTGATACAGGGGATCTATTGAACCGTAAATCCATGAACTTTAGATATTTGACTGATTCAGAAATGTATTGATTTATTAATTATTATGATTTATTGATTTATTAATTGGCTAATCAAACAACCAATTAAGTAAAAAAATATTTTCCTTCTTACGAAGGTGGTGAAGAAATGAAGTGAACAATAAACAAGCTGGCATAGCTAGCATAATGTTACAAACTGGATATGTTTATTTTTAAGAATTAAGAAACATCACATTAAATGTAGAGAGCACATCATCAGGGCTGACCTGTATGATGATGATGATGATGATGATGATGATGATGATGATGATGATGATGATGATGATGATGATGATGATGATAATGATGTGCAGCATCAATGTTACAAAATGTATGCACAAACATGCTGGCATGCAAGTTTCACATGTGAACAGATGATGTAAAGACAACTCTTTTTAAAGCATATTGTACTCCACTCTATACAGCCCATCTTTGGTCCAATTACAGCAAAGCAAAAACGTAGAAGCTTCAGGTTGCATTCAATGATGAATTTATAATTCTGCTTAAACTTCCAAGAGAGACGACTGCTAGTCACATGATTGTTCTTAACAATGTCCCTAACTTTAATGCATTAATGTACAGAATCATGGTTTGGTTAAATGAATCAAAAAATGAAGTTATGATGGCATTAGCTCAGCCTACACAAAGTGACACAAAATACTTGTTTTTGGAAACATTGGAACACATGTCTGTATCTGTTTTAACTCCATATATATTTATACTGTCTAGTCCTTGTGTTGTCTTGTGTTTTATTTATCTTATTAATTATCTCATTTTACATTCAACTGGCTAATTAATGACCTTATTAACCACAAATGCATATAAATAATAAAACAGTGAAAGCACATACTGTGGCTGCATTGACAAATACATATAAATGATCAAACTAACTTAAATGCATTGAAAGAAATCAACAAAATCATTACATTACCATAGCCACATGCCAAGATGTATTTCATCTCTCCCTGACACAAATCTGTCAGTTATATGAACCTGCATTATCTAGAGCAACATATGCATAAACGTGGTCCAAACCCGGTGTTTGAACACTTTTAAAACTCAACATGTGACCAAATGTTCTTCCAACGTCTAGGCAGTATGCTGACCAATTTTAAGTTGTTTTTCGCATTATTTTACATACCAGTGGAGCAGTAAGTACCAAACACGGTTTCAGCAGTGTGCGACTACTTCAAGCGCCACTTTATTGTGTCTCTGGTCTGCAGTCAGGGGTACTTGGCTCCTGTGGAGTAACATGGGCTTGAGTTACAGGTTTCTTACTGAACCTGGTATCATAGTGCCACCTATGGTCACAAAATGGAATAACAACAATATGTAACGTTTGGGAGCCTAACTTAGGAAGTGACTAATTAATTATGTTTTTAAATGCAATGAAATAAAAAATAAGGGGGGTGTTAGTTTCTTGTAACTTCTAATAAGAGGCTTTTTTTCCCTCCCTCTACACTCTCCCCTACTTTTTAAAGATGTCTCCTGACATCTAGAGCTACAATAACAAGTTAACTCACAGTCACAAATTTAATTCAGGAGAAATCATTAGTGCCTAGTTTGTTAAGTATCTTGGCTATCATACATCAAGTTGTAACTATGTGCAAGTCCAGACTACTGGTCTTGGCACATAGTTGGTGTCCAGGAGGACGAGACTTGGCATCCAACAATAAACTATCACCAAGATGTTTGTCAAGGGGTGCCTGAAATGTGTACAAAAACCATACATTTACAGTATGCAGAAATGTACATGAACTAACTTTCTACTGGCTGTGTTCTCAACAGAATGTAGCTGCCCTCAGGCCTGGTGAGCAGGAACCTTTATGCCATTCCTCTAACCTGATCAGTGTTGACCCAGCTCTCCACCCCATTTGACCCATTTGACCTCATCCTAAAACCCACCCCAAACACCATTAACAGAACAGAGGTTTACTTTGTTTCTATTTTAATGTATATCAAAAAACCTGAAAACAAAACTTGACAGAGTTCTTGACGTTCTTTATTGTATTATAATAATAATGATAATAATGAATTTTATTTGTAAAGCACTTCACATTTCCAAAGCAAAACTCAAAGTGCTATAAGACAAACAAAAACAAAACATTAGAAAATAATTAAAATACAAAAGAACTATTAAAAATAAATGTTTTAAGTCCATTTTTTAAAAGTCTCAATAGACTGTGGCGCACTCAGCTGCTCGGTGCTGCAAGGATCCTGATGAGAGTGCTAAAGCATGAACCCATCACACCTACTCTACACTTCATTGGCTTCCCATCTCCACCAGGATTGATTACAAGATCTCCGTCCTGATTCACCAGTGCCTCTATGACAATGCCTGAAAGAATTACTTATCCCACTAACCTCAATTCGACCCCTCCACTCTACAAATTCAAATCACCTCCTCCTCCCCAGTGCTGAGTCTAGTCTTGGGGAGGAGGAGGTGATTTGAATTTGTAGAGTGGAGGGGTTGAATTGAGGTTAGTGGGGTATTGTCATAGAGGCACTGGTGAATCAGGATCCTTGCAGCACTGTTCTGAACATATTGTAGTCTCTGGAGACTCTTGCTAGGGATCCCAAAGAGAATTGCATTGCAGTAATCCAGTCTGGGGGAGACGAAGGCATGGACCAGCTTTTCAGCATTAGATGAGGTTAGTGTGGGACAGGGTTTGGCAATATTTCTAAGATTTAGTTTTAGTTTTACACCAAGGTTGGTGACCGATAAGGACAGGGGAGTGTCATGACCAGAGAAAGTAATGCTGGTTATGGAAGATGATTAGATCTGGTGTGGGGTGTCAACTAAAATTGCTTCAATTTTGGAGCTGTTCAACTGGAGAAAGTTGTGTTTTATCCACACCTTTATCTCCTCCAGATAGGCAGTGAGTGTAGATGATGATGACGATGTCGGAGCTGCCTCCACACACACACTTATAATAAAAACAAAGTACAGAAAAATAGAAAGAGAGAGAAATAAAACACTAGAATAGAGCATTAAATATAATATAATATAAGTAGCTTATTACAGTAGTGATCAGGGGACTTGATGATCAGGGGAGAGATGTTTGCTTTCACTAGGGCTGTAGGAAAGGGGTCAAGGGCACAAGTGGAGGATTTCCTCTTCCTGAAGAGACCCTCAACCTCTTGCTGTGAGACTTCTGGGAAGCAGTTAAGGGTCTGGGAGATTTCAAACTGTGAGTGGGTAGTTGGGACAGATAGAGTGGAGGTGCCAGAGATGACAGAACGGATTCAGTCAATTTTTGTATTGGAGAAGGCCAGAAAACGATTATACTGCTCTTCTGTAGTTTCTGTAAGTGAGGGAGTTTGTGATTTGAGCAAATCATTGATGGTGGAGAATAGTAGCCAGGCCAGTTTTTGATGACATTAGAATAAAACTGTGACCAGGACTTTGAGTAGGCCTTTGGGTGTTCCTGATAAACTAACTTGTGAACAGTGAGACCTGAAGCTTTGTAATGTCGCTCTAGGCCACGTCCAGCTGTCTTTAATTTCTGTAACTCAATGGTGTACCAGGGGGCTGAACAAGAGAAGGTAACTGCTCTGATTTTGATAGGGGCGTGGTGATCCAGAATGGTGCTCAGGGTTTTATTATAAAAATCCACAGAGTCATTGGCTGATAAAAAAGTTTGTAGAAAGGAGATGCTGGAGGTCCAGTGACATTGTTTCTGGGTTTATGTTTGTCAGATTTCTAAAGCATATTTGGCTTTTGGGTTTGATGTTGGGTTTGACACCCAGATCATACACAAGTAGAGGAGCAGAGCCAGTAATGACCAGATCCAGAGTGTGCCCCCTAGAGTGAGTTGGGACATCAGCAAGTTGTGTTAGGTTCAAACAGTACAATAATTGGAGAAATCCAGCTGATACTCGGCAGGAGGGGTAGTTGACATGGATGTTCTCATCTCCAAGTACTATTATATTAGAAGGGGTTGTACAAAAAGTTGAGAGAAGGCTGGACATCTCTGGAATGAAGGATGGGTTTGGTTTGGGTGGCTGGAAAATGAGACGAATTGTCATGGGGAAAGGGGGTTCACATTTAAATGCCAGGCATTCAAAAGAACACCGTTCAGGCAGGGCCAGAGGGGATAAATCCAGACCACTGCAGTAGATGACAGACAGACCACCACCACGAACTGTGCTTCAGGCTTTCTGGAGGTAAGAATATCCAGGAGGACAGGTCTCATTCAGAACAGAAAAAACAGAACCAGAACGTGGTTATGTATGAGACAAGATTTGTTGGTGAGAGATTTTGCATTAAACCGTTACTAACTTACACAGGCGACGAAGCACACTGTCTCTTTATTGGCCAAATTAGACTGAAATCCACTTCACATTGTCATGGAAACTCCAAAGCTACTACTCCAAAGAGCTGCAGAGCTCTGATAATCTGTATAAGATGCAACTGACCAGAGGGATGGGATGGCATGACCACTCAGAGAATAAACAAATATACAACGGAAGCTTCTGTGAATGCACCAGCATCCTCTCTCCTCTTCCGTTGCCATGGAGATCTCAAAACTCTTGTTGTTAGAGAGTCAGAGTCAGAATCCGCACAAAAACAATAAAATATCCAAAAACATATTTTTAAAAAAGGCTGGTGAAAAACAAAACTTGTTCTTTTAAGTGTTTTTTTATTGGAGACCAACATATCACAATCCATTCAAGATACAAAGTTATTCCACAGCTGTTTCCAAGTTTTTTTTTCAATAGAACAATGAACCAGAGAGAGAATGTCCCCCAAGAACAAAGAGGGAGAGATAAAAGACACAAAAAATAAATAAATAAAAATAAATAAAAAGTAAATAAATTAATAAAGAATGAAACGCAAAAAGAATTAGTTAGCAGGTAAAGTACATAAATAAATAAATATATACATACAAAATTAAATAAAATCTAATATAAAGGGAGGTCAAAGAGAAAAGTTAAGGAATTAAGGAATATTTAACTTTTTCCAAAGACAGAAAAGACATTAAGGGGCCCATCTTGCGGTCCGCAGGCGTGGCGCATGTGTCTTTGTTAGTTTCCCCCGGCGCAGTTGTCATTTTCTTGCCTTGCGCCACGCGCTTCACGCCATGTGCTATCCAATATAAAACAATATGTCTGTGGGCTATGAGTGAAAACCACAACTTGACAGCGTTCTTGACAATGTACAACTTACATGAAAATATTCTGATCTCTTCATGGAGAATATCTGACATTAATTTACAAAGATGTTGGTGAACACTTGCCATCAATGTTTTCTTATGAGCCTTATTCAAATCTGGCATCAGTTTCACATGGGTATGGCTTCTCACCTGTGTGTGTTCTCTTGTGAACTTTGAATGCGCCCAGCTCAGAGAACTTTCTCCCACAAGTGTCACATGTATGCGGTTTCTCACCTGTGTGGACTCTGAGATGTCTGCGCAAACTGCACGTTACCTTAAATGATTTCCCACAAGTATCACATGTATGCGGTTTCTCACCTGTGTGGACTCTGAGATGTCTGCGCAAACTGCACGTTACCTTAAATGATTTCCCACAAGTGTCACATTTAAAACATTGTGTCTCAGTATTACTCTGTATCTTTAAAGTGGTAGACTTGTCTTCAGTGTTGTTATTTTCTCTACTTTGATGTCTCTTCTGTGGTTCTGGTTCTGCATTTCTAGTTGATCCTGAGTCTTCGTGTTGGCCTCCTTTGTGATCTTGGCTCTCAGCTACGTGAAAATTATGAGCGAGGACTTGCTCTTTCTCTGCCACAATCTGAGTTTCATCAGGACTTAAGTCCAGAGTCTGATCTTCACTTTCCTCACAAGTAGGAGTCCACATCAAGGTTAATGTCTCCGGCTTCAGTATCAGCTGTTTTCTATCTTCAAACTGCTGCAGGGTTCCTCTTTAATCTGTGGAGGCTCTAGTTCCTCTTGAATCTGTGGAGGCTCTGGTTCCTCTTGTTCCTCTTTAATCTGTGGAGGCTCTGGTTCCTCTTGGTCCAGACTTGAGTTCCTCTCCTGGTCACAGAGCTGCTGGTCAGTGAGAATCTCCTCCTCCTCACAGACATGCTGCTGTGGGAGCTCTGGAAGGACAAAGAGGAAAGACTGAAGAGAAACTCTTGTACCACTTTCTAATAAGGCATCCTTTATAGAGGCTTTACACCTCCTGTGACCGGTTAAGTTTTATGGCATATGAAACTCTGACTATAAAAACGGGGATCTATGTTTTACATGTCAGTTCTTCTGTTTGCAAGTAAAATACTTCAATTTCATAAGTCTGCTGAAGCCTCATTTTGGCCCCAGTAAGATACCACAAGTGGTGACATTTTATGCAGTTTAATGTGTTTTCTCACATGAAGCACTCAGTTGGTATAGGTATCACTTTAAGGGTACTTATAGATTGGTACTGGTATCGTATTTTTTAAAAAGATACCCAGCCCTAATCATCTGGCAGATATGTTTGTGGAGAATGATATTATACTCTCCTGTAGGCCAACTGTCAACTACGGAAGTAATTCATGAAGAACTTGAATTTTAATTTAGGCCTGGTTCAATGTGTCTGGATGGAGAGATATGAAATCGACTTTTTTATGGTTTCATAAGAAAATTAAAGGTTTCTCTATTGTGAAAGTGGTTTAAACAGCATCTTTTACTACAATGTCTGAGACTTTTTTCACATAGGTTATAGGCCTAAATGTTGCAGAAATAATATCAACCGCTAAATATCATTATTTATGTTTCCCTTAACTTTCCCCTTAACGCCCAAACAGAAACTGACTTCAGTGTCATAGAAACCCGAGCAAATAACTAAACCTATTCATTTGAATCACTGCGGTGGTATATAAAGCTGACTGTTGTAGTTTATTTCATAATAATTAGAGTTTTACAGACCTGTTCTGTGTAACTTTATTTCAGGTTTCCAAACTACATCCAGCAGTCTGCGCTGACGGTTGATCTCTTCTTCGTACTCTGAGATAGTTGTTTGAAAATGTCGGAATATTTCTTCAGCAGCAGCAGTTAGTCGCTCGTTGATTAACTCTCTCAAACGCTGACCTGAAGTCATTGTTGCTTCTTTACAATAAAATGTCTCCGTGTAATGCAGAAAGACTTCTTCCCAGGCGGGGAGTACCTATCCTCTGAAAAAAAGCCAATGCGGAAGTAACTTAGAGCTGCATTCTATCAAAAGGCCACCAGGGGGAGACCGTTTTGTGTTCAAAAAGACTTCCGGCTCTATACAAGTCAATGGAGAATTCACCAACTTCTCACTTGATTTCTAACCTCAGTAAGCGTTTTCAAAATGTGTTTATGGTCTCAATCGCTAGTTTGCAGTCTGGTGTTCATTTGTGAAATTTTGGCCTCCCCAATTTTATATTTGACGATAAAGCAGGCTACGTCGCGACGTTGTGATTAACAGGGTGATTGACCAATGTCCTTGAGATCCAGCCCTCGCAACCAATCGATGCCTCCCCGCTCCGCCGTTAGTCCCGCCCATACTTCCGTCCATGACTCCGCCTCATGCCCATATAAGTAGAATCCGTGTTCTTTTTTTCCCAGCATGCACCTGAAATTTTCAAGATGGCGCTGCCTAAATTCGAAACTATTGGCTTCCGAGCAGCAGTCCACAGACCAATGGGTGACGTCACGGATGTTACGTCCATTTCTTATATTCAGGCTGTGTCCCAATCTGGTCCCAATTGCGAGGCTGCATCCTTCGAAGGCCGCAAAGGCCGCGTACTTCGAGGATGCAGCCTCGCAATTGGGACCAGATTGGGACACAGCCTATGCTTCTTCCAAGAAAAATACAAAACAGCAGACATTTACTCCCGTTCTGGTGTCACACTTTTAAGCTTCCTGTAGAATCATATGGTTGTTTAGTTCCGCTTGTTATTGTCAGATATCGTAAAGGTGGATTGCCGCCATCTACTTGATTGTAGTTTATTACAGAACGTTTTGTTTTGTTTCTATTCCTTTAGTTTCATCTCACATACCAGAACAGCCACAAACACCACCAGATTAACACAGTGTGAAGGAGCCTGATCTGGAGCCACCCAATGAACAAACTGTAAGGAGATCCTCACGTGTGCCACGACCCAGGAGAATGTTCACTTATAACAGTTTAGATCAACCCTCATATCAGCCATTGATTCCTGGAGACAACGTTGTGTTCCAGTGTGTACCTTATCCTGTGTCAAGCACTGGGATGCCAAGTCTCGTCCTACTGGACACCAACTATGTGCCAAGGCCAGTAGTCTGGACTTGCACATAGTTACAACTTGATGTATGATAGCCAAGATACTTAGGGGAGAGTGTAGAGGGAGGGAAAAAAGCCTCTTATTAGAAGTTACAAGAAACTAACACCCCCCTTATTTTTTTTATGTCATTACATTTAAAAACACATATAATTAGTTATTTTCTAAGTTAGACTCCCAAACGTTACATATTGTTGTTATTCCATTTTGTGACCATAGGTGGCACTATGATACCAGGTTCAGTAAGAAACCTGTAACTCAAGCCCATGTTACTCCACAGGAGCCAAGTACCCCTGACTGCAGACCAGAGACACAATAAAGTGGCGCTTGAAGTAGTCGCACACTGCTGAAACCGTGTTTGGTGCTTACTGCTCCACTGGTATGTAAAATAATGCGAAAAACAACTTAAAATTGGTCAGCATACTGCCTAGACGTTGGAAGAACATTTGGTCACATGTTGAGTTTTAAAAGTGTTCAAACACCGGGTTTGGACCAAGTTTATGCATATGTTGCTCTAGATAATGCAGGTTCATATAACTGACAGATTTGTGTCAGGGAGAGATGAAATACATCTAGGCATGTTGCTATGGTAATGTAATGCTTTTGTTGATTATTTCAATGCATTTCAGTTAGTTTGATCATTTATATGTATTTGTCAATGCAGCCACAGTATGTGCTTTCACTGTTTTATTATTTATATGTATTTGTGGTTAATAAGGTCATTAATTAGCCAGTTGAATGTAAAATGAGATAATTAATAAGATAAATAAAACACAAGACAACACAAGGACTAGACAGTATAAATATATATGGAGTTAAAACAGATACAGACATGTGTTCCAATGTTTCCAAAAACACGAAGAGTATTTTGTGTCACTTTGTGTAGGCTGAGCTAATGCCATCATAACTTCATTTTTTGATTCATTTAACCAAACCATGATTCTGTACATTAATGCATTAAAGTTAGGGACATTGTTAAGAACAATCATGTGACTAGCAGTCGTCTCTCTTGGAAGTTTAAGTAGAATTATAAATTCATCATTGAATGCAACCTGAAGCTTCTATGTTTTTGCTTTGCTGTAATTGGACCAAAGATGGGCTGTATAGAGTGGAGTACAATATGCTTTAAAAAGAGCTGTCTTTACATCATCTGTTCACATGTGAAACTTGTATGCCAGCATGTTTGTACATACATTTTGTAACATTGATGCTGCACATCATTATCATTATCATTATCATCATCATCATCATCATCATCATCATCATACAGGTCAGCCCTAACGATGTACTCTCTACATTAAATGTGATGTTTCTTAATTCTTAAAAATAAACATATCCAGTTTGTAACATTATGCTAGCTATGCCAGCTTGTTTATTGTTCACTTCATTTCAACATTTCCTTTTCTTCTTCACAATTTCCTGGTGTTTTCCTACTATCACCAATGGTTACACTGCCACCTAGTGGTAACTTATGGAAACACCTATCATTACATTCTGATCTTCCTTGTTTTTAACAATCATGACAACTTTCTTTTTAGAATTGAATTTGATGTCATACTGCATACCATAATTTGAGCATATTCTGAGCATTTGTTGTAATCCAGCACTGTAAGGAGATACAAAGACTAAGTCATCAGCATACACCAGATGATTAGTAAGATTACTCCCTACTACACAGCCAGTCCTGCACTCTTTGAAGGTGAAACTGGGGTTTATTGTGTTTCATGAGTTTATTTCTTAATGTTAAACAAAAACCTGACAAACAAAACTTGACAGCGTTGTTGACAATGTAAACTTACATGAAAATGTTCTGATGTCTTCATGGAGAATTTTTGACATTCATTTACAAAAATTGGTGAACACTTGCCATCAATGTATTTTCATGAGTCTTTTCAAATCTGGCATCAGACAGAATCTTTTCCCACTGTGTGTGTTCTCATGTGTCTAGTCAAATGGGTAGTATATCTGAACTTTTCACCACAAGTTTTACAATTGTACGGCTTCTCATCTGTATGGAGAGTCATGTGTCGTTTTAATTTGCTCCTCTCAGAAAATCTTTTCTCACAGGTGTTACATGGGTACGGCTTCTCACCTGTGTGTGTTCTCATGTGTGCTTTTAATGTGCACAGCTGAGAGAATCTTTTCTCACAGGTATCACATGGGTACGGCTTCTCACCTGTGTGTGTTCTCATGTGCAGTTTTAATGCACTCGGCATAGAGAATCTTTTCTCACAAGTGTGACATAGGTACGGCTTCTCACCTGTATGGATTCTCATGTGCACTTTTAATAGCCTCAGCGTAGAGAATATTTTCCCACAGGTGTTACATGAAAACGGTTTTTCACCTGTATGGACTCTCATGTGCACTTTTAAGTTGGTTAGATTAGAGAATATTTTCCCACAGGTGTTACATGGAAACGGCTTCTCACCTGTGTGTGTTCTCATGTGCACTTTTAATGTATTCAGCTGAGAGAATCTTTTCTCACAGGTGTTACATGTATACGGCTTCTCACCTGTATGGACTCTGAGATGTCTGCACAAATTGGACTTGACCGCAAAGGATTTCCCACAAGTGTCACATTCAAAACACGGTTTCTCTGTCAAAGTATTATTGTGAATCTTTAAAGTGGTAGACTTGTCAATCTGAGTTTTATCAGGACTCAAGTCTAGAGTCTGATCTTCACTTTCCTCACAAGTAGGAGTCCACATCAAGGTTTCTGTCTCCTCCTTCAGTACCGGCTGTTCTATCTCAAGACTGGTGCAGAGTTCCTCTTTAATGTCCGAAGGCTCTGGTTCCTCTTTAATTTCTGAAGGCTCTGGTTCCTCTTGTTCCTCTTTAATCTGTGGAGGCTCTGGTTCCTTTTGGTCCTCTTTAATCTGTGGAGGCTCTGGTTCCTCTTGGTCCAGACTTGAGTTCCTCTCCTGGTCACAGAGCTGCTGGTCAGTGAGAATCTCCTCCTCCTCACAGACATGCTGCTGTGGGAGCTCTGGAACGACAAAGAGGAAAGACTGAGGAGAAACTCTCGTACCACTTTCTGATAAGGCATCCTTTATAAAGGCTTTACACCTCCTGTGACTGGTTAAGTTTTATGGCATATGAAACTCTGACTATAAAAATGTGGATCTATGTTTTACATGTCAGTTCTTCTGTTTGCAAATAAAAGACTGCTGAAGCCTCATTTTGGCCCCAGTAAGATACCACAAGTGGTGACATTTTATGCAGTTTAATGTGTTTTTTCACATGAAGCACTCAGTAGATATCAGTATCACTTTAAGGGTACTTATAGATTGGTACTGGTATCGTAATTTCTTAAAAGATACCCAGCCCTAATCACCTGGTAGATATGTTTGTGGAGAATGATATTATACTCTCCTGTAGGCCAACTGTCAACTACGGAAGTAATTCATGAAGAACTTGAATTTTAATTTAGACCTGGTTCAATGTGTCTGTTGGAGAGATATGAAATCGACTTTTTTATGGTTTCATAAGAAAATTAAAGGTTTCTCTATTGTGAAAGTGGTTTAAACAGCATCTTTTGCTACAATGTCTAAGACTTTTTTCACATGTAAATGTTGCAGAAATAATATCAACCGCTAAATATCATTATTTATATTTCCCTTAACTTTCCCCTTAACGCCCAAACAGAAACTGACTTCAGTGTCGTAGAAACCCGAGCAAATAACTAAACCTATTCATTTTAATCACTGCGGTGGTATATAAAGCTGACTGTTGTAGTTTATTTCATAATAATTAGAGTTTTACAGACCTATTATGTGTAACTTTATTTCAGGTTTCCAAACGATATCCAGCAGTCTGCGCTGACGGTTGATCTCTTCTTCGTACTCTGAGATAGTTGTTTGAAAATGTCGGAATATTTCTTCAGCAGCAGCAGTTAGTCGCTCGTTGATTAACTCTCTCAAACGCTGACCTGAAGTCATTGTTGCTTCTTTACAATAAAATATCTCCGTGTAATGCAGAGAGACTTCTTCCAAGCAAAATACAAAACAGCAGACGTTTACTTCAGTTTTGGTGTTACACTTTAAAGCTTCCGACTGCAGAATCATATGGTTGTGTAGTTCCGCTTGTTATGTTCTTCCTTTTTTTCTTCTTTATAGTGTTTGATGAAGTCCTGTATTCTCAGATGGGAAATGACTACTACTTCTTGGGGATCTGGCTTCTCTGGAGAGCTGTTTCATTCAAAATCCTATCCAAACTGTACACCACCTTCCCAGTAACCAGACACCCACCATCCAAAAAGTACATTCAGTCAACCTGCATTGCCACCCAATGAACATTGCATGCAACCCAGTCAACAGCACTGATGTTCAGTCAACATTGCGGGAGCCTTGTGTTTGATTAATCTCTGTCAACATATCAGATCTGGACTTGCATTTGATTTCTCATTGTAGTTAAAGCTGCGGATGAATACGTGCATATGACTGAGTTGTTGTCCTCTACCCACCAAAGTGTCCATAAAACTCTATGTCTGTTTTTAATTCTCAATTCAGGAATGGTTACACCAATTTCAGTCTCTCTCTGGATCATTTGAGCTGTCTGTGTGAATCTGTAACTATGAACTCCACTCTTGTTGCATATGAGACATAACTTCTGATTTCTATATTTTGTTCTTATTCAGTTCCATAGCTCAACATCAGGTTCTGGGATTATCCATGATGTTACAACTAATCAAAAGACTTGATGGCACGAATTAATATTAATAATACCAATTTCCTCTGTATGCTTATATTTAAAGCCTGATGACAGATCGCCACCTGCTGGAGAAAAGCTGACATGGCTGATTTCAGTTTTTTCTCGTCTCACCATTTTTGGCAAACAGTGATTTTCTCTGTCAGTGTCAGTGATTTTTATGCAAATGCAAATATAAATAAATACATTTTGTGTGATTGATTTGATTTCTTTCTGATCGCTTTAAACATCAGACTTTTATCAATCTCTGAAAACTGAAAGGCACAAAAAACGGCAACTCTCCTGGAAAATGATTAAGAAGGACATAAAGTTGGAGTTGGATTTCGCTGCTAAAAGACGATGTTCAGTCTTTTATCATGTATATGACAGTATAGTAGCAGTATGTCGAAGACACCCAGTCAGTCAACTCACATTAAAATATTAAAACTAGAAGATTTTCTAAAACCTCAACTGACAAATGAAATAAAGGATCTGATTTTTTTGTATAGAATTTCAAATGGTTAATACCCAGGCACAGGAGATCCATAGACAACATCTTGAAACACACAGGGGTGAGTTAGTGTTTAGATGATTTAAATTACTGAGATAAAACAACATGGAAATACCAGGAATGGTTGTGGTTATTTTGGAGAGATCTCCAGTTGCAGGAAACAAAAAACAAAGTTGATTAATGTCAGACTTCACATCACATTTGAATTTATAAGTTCTGTTCTTTTATTCTTGTAACGGATTCATAGTGCAAACTATTTACAGTGTCCACCCAAAGTGATTCAACTCTTCACATTTTCCATTCAATAATCCAGACTTAACAGAGTTGATGCAAATTCTTCCCTCAGTGAGTGTAATTTCTAGATCTTCTCCAGATATGTCTACTACGTTCAAGTATCTCCTGGCAGCGTCCAGCACCATCTTGATTCTTTCCAACTTGCCCTTATACTGCAACAGCACAATTTATGATCATGCCAGGTCTTTTGCTCTCCCACCATCTCCACATTACCTACAACCATCATGATCTGGTTACAACAAGCGGAACCAAAGACACACGAGCCTGCTATCGGAAGCTTAAAAGTCTTACACCTCACGTTACCTGCTTGGTGTTTTGCCTGGACGAAGTCTCTCTGCATTACACGGAGACATTTTATTGTAAAGAAGCAACAATGACTTCAGGTCAGCGTTTGAGAGAGTTAATCAACGAGCGACTAACTGCTGCTGCTGAAGAAATATTCCTACATTTTCAAACAACTATCTCAGAGTACGAAGAAGAGATCAACCGTCAGCGTAGACTGCTGGATATCGTTTGGAAACCTGAAATAAAGTTACACAGAACAGGTCTGTAAAACTCTAATTATTATGAAATAAACTACAACAGTCAGCTTTATATACCACCGCAGTGATTAAAATGAATAGGTTTAGTTATTTGCTCGGGTTTCTATGACACTGAAGTCAGTTTCTGTTTGGGCGTTAAGGGGAACGTTAAGGGAAACATAAATAATGATATTTAGCGGTTGATATTATTTCTGTAACATTTACATGTGAAAAAAGTCTTAGACATTGTAGTAAAAGATGCTGTTTGAACCACTTTCACAATAGAGAAACCTTTAATTTTCTTATGAAACCATAAAAAAGTCGATTTCATATCTCTCCATCCAGACACATTGAACCAGGTCTAAATTAAAATTCAAGTTCTCCATGAATTACTTCCGTAGTTGACAGTTGGCCTACAGGAGAATACAATATCATTCTCCACAAACATATCTGCCAGGTGATTAGGGCTGGGTGTATAGGGCTGCATGGTCATGTTACCTTGTTTAATGCTAGCTGCTAGTCTGACATGTACCCACTTCCTCCATTTAAAAAAGCCTTTTACGTTCTTTTTCTTGCACGTATGACCAGTGTACAGTATCTCACACAGTCCCTTCAGGCAGTTGAACGTTTTTAAATCCTATTCACCATTGTAATATATTACAATTCAGGAACATGTCTTACTTATTGACTGCAGGAAACAGACTACAACACAGGTTTATTAGTGGGTTTGGTACGCAGAGACTTGGCTGGCCAACCATAAAACACCAGCAGAGTGGCAGTTTCATATTAAAGCCACACATTGGCATCAAAACCAATTTATTACATGTATGACATCATAAATAATGCAATTTCTCTACCCAGACACACTAGACTTGCTCTAGATTGAAGTTTAACTTCTTTATTATTACTTACTGCTTGCATACATGGAAGTAAAATGTCACTTTCCACAGTGCAACGTATATAAACACATGAGGCACCACTGAAAGCCAGTAGAACATAACTAAAAACATAAATAAGGTCTTACTTACAATATGGGATAGGTGTTGTGTGTCAATTATAATATTTAGGAACTATACAGAATGATACAGAATTGTACAAAATGTGTCCAAAAATTGTGTTGTCTCTATAAAGGACCATTAAGTAAGTCATTAATCAATGCTTATAAAGCCTCTATAAAGGATGTCTTATCAGAAAGTGGTACACGAGTTTCTCTTCATTCTTTCCTCTTTGTCCTTCCAGAGCTCCCACAGCAGCATGTCTGTAAGGAGGAGGAGGTTCTCACTGACCAGCAGCTCTGTGACCAGGAGAGGAACTCAAGTCTGGACCAAGAGGAACTAGAGCCTCCACAGATTCAAGAGGAACAAGAGGAACCAGAGCCTTCAGAAATTAAAGAGGACCAAAAGGAACCAGAGCCTCCACAGATTAAAGAGGACCAAGAGGAACCAGAGCCTCCACAGATTAAAGAGGAACAAGAGGAACCAGAGCCTCCACAGATTAAAGAGGAACAGGAGGAACCCTGCACCAGTCTGGAGAGAGAACAGCTGGTACTGAAGGAGGAGACAGAAACCTTGATGTGGACTCCTACTTGTGAGGAAAGTAAAGATCAGACTCTGGACTTGAGTCCTGATGAAACTCAGTTGGCAGCAGAAGAAGAGCAGGTTGTCAGCATGTCAGTACAAACAGTTAAAACCTCTAAGAAACCTGAACCAGACAGTGACGAGCAGCTCCTCTCTCACAACTCTCATAATCTCCAAGATCACAAAGAAGGCAAACATGAAGACTCAGGATCAACTAGAAATGCAGAACCAAAACCACAGAGGAGACATCATAGTAGAGAAATTCACAACATTGAAGACAAGTCTACCACTTTAAAGATTCAGAGTAATACTTTTACAGGGAAACAGTGTTTCAAATGTGACACTTGTGGCAAATCATTTGCACGCAAGTCCAATTTTAACAGACATCTGAGAGTCCATACAGGAGAGAAGCCGTACCCATGTAACACCTGTGGGAAAATATTCTCTAGGGTGGGAACATTAAATTATCATTTGAGAACACACACAGGAGAGAAGCCGTACTCCTGCAGCACCTGTGGGAGAAGATTTCGCGAAATGAAAGCAGTCAACAGACATATAAGAACACACACAGGTGAGAGGCCATACCCATGTAACACTTGTGGGAAAACATTCTCTCAGTTGTGCAAATTGAAAGCGCACATTAGAATCCACACAGGTGAGGAACCGCACCCATGTAACACTTGTGGGAAAAAATTCTATGTGCTGTCAGCATTAAAACGACACATGGGAATCCACACAGGTGAGAAGCCGTATGCATGTGACACTTGTGGGAAGAAATTCACTGAGCTATGGGCATTAAGACGACACATGAGAATCCACACAAGTGAGAAGTCGTACAATTGCAAAACTTGTGGGAGAGAGTTCAGATATACTCATCACTTGAAGATGCACATGAGAAAACACATGGAAAAAGATTCTGTCTGATGCCATATATGAAAAGACTCACAAGAATTCATTCAGATGAGAAACTACATTATTGCAGAACATCCAGGAGAGCTTTCTTTACTTTGTGATGACTTTACAATCTACATGAGAAGAACCTGCTGCCACAAAGAAAAGGTTCTGTTATCTGCAGGATTCAGCTGTGAATATGGATAAAACACGTATAAACGTATAATGGCAGCATGTGCCAACAAAGACAATCCATAAACAATCAAGCTGAATGTCCTGTAGGCAAATGGTTACCAACATCTTTGTAAATGAATGTAAAATATTCTGCCTGAAGAGGAGGTCAGACTATTTTCATGCAAGTTGTACATTGTCAACAACAACAACACTGTCAAGTTTTGTTTTTCAGATATTAAAATCTTCCTTAACAACGAATGCACAACAGTGGCTATCATACTTAAAGTGGTAAATGTTATGAATCCAATAGACAAAGATCTACATCTATGAAGTTATCTTTTTCATGTTTTTTGTCCTTTACATTAAACTTCCTGCCTTCCTTCCATCTGTCCTTCCTCTCTCCTTCTCTCTTTCTTTCCTTCCTCCATCCCCCTTTCTTCTTTCCTTCTTTCCTCCCTCCCTCCTACCTTCTTTCCTTCGTCCTTCCTTCATGCCTTCCTTCTTTCCTCTGTCTTTCTTTCCTCCCTCCCTCCTACCTTCCTCCCTCCTTTCCTCCGTCCTTCCTTGCTCCCTCCATCCCCCTTTCTTCCTTCTGTCGTTCCTTCCTCTCTCTCTCCTTCCTTCCTTCCTCCATACCTTCTTTCCTTTACTCCCTTCCTTCCTTCTTTCCTTTACTCCCCCCCCCCTTTTTCTTCTTTCTTCCTCCCTTCCTTCCTTGAGTCGAACACAACAGGAGGGTTAAGAGAGAAACTCATTATCCATTAATATATTTGTCAAATACATTATACTATACATTAAAGCTCGGTTTCACCTTCATATATTTGGACTTGTTTTTAAGAATTTCCCAAGTGTTCAAATGTTGTTAACCAGAAAGTCCTCTTTGTAATTGTCCATGACAAGTCCATAAATAATGTCCTTTTGGGAGAAGCTTTGAAGATGAGTAATCTTTGGGAATATCCATTCATGAACATCCAGCCAAATTTGGCTGTCGACTAGAGGCCTTAGAGAAAGAATGAATTATTTCCAGAATTTTGGGAACTTCTAGTAAAACAGTTGTATCATCTGCTAGCTGGCTAACAATTACTGGCCTACCAAGTACATTCAAGTTAGCAACAAATGATTTTTTGACAAAGATGGAAAGAAGCTATCTTAAAGAGAAATGGGTCAGCCCTGTTTGACTCCACATTTGATAACTCCTGGTAACGAACCTTAACCATTTTTATTATCGTAGAGAAGTCATTGTTGCTTCATTACAATAAAATGTCTCCGTGTGATGCAGAGAGACTTCTTCCAAGCACAATACCAAGCAGCTAACGTGTTAACAGCTTCAGATAGTGTGTCTTTCTTTGGTTCCGCTTGTTGTAACCAGACCATGATGGTTGTAGGTATCTGGAGATGGTGGGAGAGCAAAAAGGTGGTACCTGGTAATGGGTTTTTACCACTTCAGGTCTTTTGACTAGACAGTCAGACAGAGATAATTAGTTTGGTTGAACAGTTGAAATAGAAAAAGCTGAAACCAGCAGTGGCAGGTTCCCTCCAGCAGGTGGTGATCTCTCCTCAGTTCAGATCATGTTAAACCTGTTGGTCATAGTTTTAGATTTAATCACACTTTAAACATCACTGTGTTGTTCGGTGGAAATTATACATATTTGTAATAATAATAATAATAATAATGATAATAGTATATTAAAATTTATCTAAATAAATCAAAAACACTGATATGGTTTGTTGTGGAAGGTCATGACAATTTAATTAAAAAAACATTTATATATTTGTGGTGGTGATTTCTTCCTTTTTTCTGGATCTGGTTTCCATAAAAACTGAAGCTTTGATTTGGAAAAAAAAGCAGTGAATATTATTTGCAGTTCTATCACACTTTCTAAAAATATTCAGATCATTTACTTAAGTAAAAAAAAAAAAAAATACAATAGAACAGTGTAAAAATACTCCATTACAAGTAAAAGTACTGCAGTATTATAGTGATGTAGTATGCAGTATTACAGTAAAAGTACTGCAGTATTATAGTGATGTAGTATGCAGTATTACAGTAAAAGTACTGCAGTATTATAGTGATGTAGTACTGCAGTATTACAGTAAAAGTACTGCAGTATTATGAGTGATGTAGTATGCAGTATTACAGTAAAAGTAGTGATATATTATTATATATGACATCATTAGATTATTAATAGTGAAGCATCAGTGTTAGAGCAGCATGTTACTGTTGTAGCTGCTGGAGGTGGAGCTAGTTTACACTACTTTATATACTGTTAGCTAGTTTATACTACTTTATATACGGTTAGCTAGTTTACACTACTTTATATACAGTTAGCTAGTTTATACTATTTTATATAGTTAGCTAGTTTACACGACTTTATATACAGTTAGCTAGTTTATACTACTTTATATACAGTTAGCTAGTTTAGTCTGCCAAGGAACTGGACAAAGATGTAGTGCACCAGCAGTCCTCACCAGTTGGTTGGGGGTTGGGGGGTTGATGACCCTAGATGCCTTCATTGCCTCCATGGTCACACAAAGTACATTGACCTACTCTGTGAGTTCACTACCATCCAGTTCAGAGAATGAACAGCAGCCTCAAAGTTAACTGGAACTGCATGCACTACATTAAGTTATACAGGAAGGGTGTGTCTCCCTCACTGTTGTCCACAGTTACAGCAATAACTGGGGGAATCTGCACATCTCCCATCCGAGAGAAACTAGAAGTCCTCACATTCCTGTCTTGCATCATCATGATAGAGAATGGGGACTTTGTCAATTTCAAACCCTTTAAAGACTCTGGTGTAAAACATCAAACCATGCCACTGAGTCAAAGCACATCAAATCAGTAATGTTGATCGGAGTCCAACACATCAACTCCCATCGTCCAAAGACCTTCCTATCAAGTTCGAAGCTAGAACGTTAGGTTATGGGATAAAAATGCACAAAATGACCAGTGACTTCATCTATATTCTCTTATGTATTTATATATATTTATGCATTCAGCGAATATTTCATTTCACCAGGTTATGTTTTTATATATTCTAAAATACTAGATTTGCTCAAACAGTCTCAGATCATAGTGCATCCTGTTGTGAAGGTAATTTGGGCTCCTCAAACCTTTTCATTGGGATAATTTACTAATATTTAAGTGATGAATGCTCTTTGTTCTATGGTTCCTTAAAGAGACAGATGGGACTCATAAACTAGAGTTGAATGCTTAAGATCCAGTCTACAACGAAGGACTCACTGTTCTTTACAGAATTGGCTGTAGCCATATGAGCCACAGTTGAGTTGGGGGGGAAAAAGTGTGTCTGGGAAGGAATGCCCAACAAATAAAGTTGATGTAAAGCCTCATATGGCACCACAACAGCTGGGAACCCTCAAAGGTATGCTGTATATCTCCTTAGACGGAATGTCATCTGAAACCAACAAATTAAAACTGCGTAGAAGCATTCAAGCCAGACAGGTGATGCAGGTGTATTTGTGCACACCTGTGACGTAGCACACTTTTGTATTGTATTTGATACAATCATAGTGAATGTTCAAACTATTTTGTTGTTCATATCACAGGGCACAAATTACAATAATCATCAAACAAGACTGATTCTTAACCTGTTTTCCCCCTCTCTTTTCAAGAGTGCTTCAGTAGATGGTTGGAGGCTCAGGATATGGAGAAGACAGAGATGGAAAAGAGGGTAAAGCTGGTATGGTACTACCTGTGACAAAAAATCCAGGACCTTGTTAAAAAAGAAAAGAAAGAATGTCAGGAAAAATTGTAGGTTTATTACTACAGTGCAAGAAGCAGCTCACATGCCAGAACAGTCACAAACACCACCAGATTAACACAGTGTGAAGGAGACAGAAGTACCTCAGGAAGTTCAGCAGAGGGGGAGCCTGATCTGGAGCCACCAAATGAACAAACTGTCGTGTGCCACGACCCAGGTGAATGTTCACTTATAACAGTTTAGATCAACCCTCATATCAGCCATTGATTCCTGGAGACAACGCTGTGTTCCAGTGTGTACCTTATCCTATGTCAAGCACTGGGATGCCAAGTCTCGTCCTACTGGACACCAACTATGTGCCAAGGCCAGTAGTCTGGACTTGCACATAGTTACAACTTGATGTATGATAGCCAAGATACTTAACAAACTAGGCACTAATGATTTCCCCTGAATGAAATTTGTGACTGTGAGTTAACTTGTTATTGTAGCTCTAGATGTCACGAGACATCTTTAAAAAGTAGGGGAGAGTGTAGAGGGAGGGAAAAAAGCCTCTTATTAGAAGTTACAAGAAACTAACACCCCCCTTATTTTTTTATGTCATTACATTTAAAAACACATATAATTAGTTACTTTCTAAGTGAGACTCCCAAACATTACATATTGTTGTTATTCCATTTTGTGACCATAGGTGGCACTATGATAGCAGGTTCAGTAAGAAACCTGTAACTCAAGCCCATGTTACTCCACAGGAGCCAAGTACCCCTGACTGCAGACCAGAGACACAATAAAGTGGCGCTTGAAGTAGCCGCACACTGCTGAAACCGTGTTTGGTGCTTACTGCTCCACTGGTATGTAAAATAATGTGAAAAACAACTTAAAATTGGTCAGCATACTGCCTAGACGTTGGAAGAACATTTGGTCACATGTTGAGTTTTAAAAGTGTTCAAACACCGGGTTTGGACCAAGTTTATGCATATGTTGCTCTAGATAATGCAGGTTCATATAACTGACAGACTTGTGTCAGGGACAGATGAAATACATCTAGGCATGTTGCTATGGTAATGTAATGCTTTTGTTGATTATTTCAGTGCATTTAAATTAGTTTGATCATTTTTATGTATTTGTCAATGCAGCCACAGTATGTGCTTTAACTGTTTTATTATTTATATGTATTTGTGGTTAATAAGGTCATTAATTAGCCAGTTGAATGTAAAATGAGATAATTAATAAGATAAATAAAACACAAGACAACACAAGGACTAGACAGTATAAATATATATGGAGTTAAAACAGATACAGACATGTGTTCCAATGTTTCCAAAAACAAGAAGAGTATTTTGTGTCACCTTGTGTAGGCTGAGCTAATGCCATCATAACCTCAATTTTTTTGGTTAATTTAACCAAACCATGATTCTGTACATTAACTTCCTTAACACAGCATTAAAGTTAGGGACATTGTTAAAAACAATCATGTGACTAGAACTCATCTACCTTGGAAGTTTAATCAGAATTATAAATTCATCATTGAATGCAACCTGAAGCTTCTACGTTTTTGCTTTGCTGTAATTGGACCAAAGATGGGCTGTATAGAGTGGAGTACAATATGCTTTAAAAAGAGCTGTCTTTACATCATCTGTTCACATGTTAAACTTGTATGCCAGCATGTTTGTACATACATTTTGTAACATTGATGCTGCACATCATTATCATTATCATCATCATCATCATCATCATACAGGTCAGCCCTAACGATGTACTCTCTACATTTAATGTGATGTTTCTTAATTCTTAAAAATAAACATATCCAGTTTGTAACATTATGCTAGCTATGCCAGCTCATTTATTGTTCACTTCATTTCAACATTTCCTTTTCTTCTTCACAATTTCCTGGTGTTTTCCTACTATCACCAATGGTTACACTGTCACCTAGTGGCAATTTATGGAAACACCTATCATTACATTCTGATCTTCCTTGGTTGTAACAATCATGACAACTTTCTTTTTAGAATTGAATTTGATGTCATACTGCATACCATAATTTGAGCAGATTTTGAGCATTTGTTGTAATCCAGCACTGTAAGGAGATACAAAGACTAAGTCATCAGCATACACCAGATGATTAGTAAGATTACTCCCTACTACACAGCCAGTCCTGCACTCTTTGAAGGTGAAACTGAGGTTTATTGTGTTTCATAATGAGTTTATTTCTTTATGTGAAACAAAAACCTGACAAACAAAACTTGACAGCGTTGTTGACAATGTAAACTTACATGAAAATGTTCTGATGTCTTCATGGAGAATATTTGACATTCATTTACAAAGATGTTGGTGAACACTTGCCATCAATGATCTTTTCAAATCTAGCATCAGACAGAATCTTTTCCCACTGTGTGTGTTCTCATGTGTCTAGTCAAATGGGTAGTATATCTGAACTTTTCCCCACAAGTTTTGCAATTGTACGGCTTCTCATCTGTATGGAGACTCATGTGTCGTTTTAATTTGCTCCTCTCAGAAAATCTTTTCCCACAGGTATCACATGGGTACGGCTTCTCACCTGTGTGTGTTCTCATGTGCAATTTTAAGTTGGTTATATTAGAGAATATTTTCCCACAGGTGTTACATGTATATGGCTATATATATATTAATTCGTGCCATCAAGTCTTTTGGTTAGTAGTAACATCATGGATAATAATAATAATCCCAGAACCTGATGTTGAGCTATGGAACTGAATAAGAACAAAATATAGAAATCAGAAGTTATGTCTCATAATGCAACAAGAGTGGAGTTCATAGTTACAGATTCACACAGACAGGTCAGATGATCCAGAGAGAGGCTGAAATTGGTGTAACCATTCCTGAATTGAGAATTAAAAACAGACATAGAGTTTTATGGACACTTTGGTGGGTAGAGGACAACAACTCAGTCATATGCACATATTCATCCGCAGCTTTAACTACATGAGAAATCAAATGCAAGTCCATATCTGATATGTTGACAGAGATTAATCAAACACAAGGCTCCCGCAATGTTGACTGAACATCAGTGCTGTTGACGGGGTTGCATGCAATGTTCATTGGGTGGCAATGCAGGTGGACTGAATCTGTGATGTACTTTTTGGATGGTGGGTGTCTGGTTACTGGGAAGGTGGTGTACAGTTTGGTTAGGGTTTTGAATGAAACAGCTCTCCAGAGAAGCCAGATCCCCAAGAAGAAGTAATTATTTCCCATCTGAGGTTACAGGACTTCATCAAACACTATAAAGAAGAAAAAACGGAAGAACAAAACAAGCGGAACTACACAACCATATGATTCTGCAGTCGGAAGCTTTAAAGTGTAACATCAGAACTGGAGTAAACGTCTGCCGTTTTGTAGTTTGCTTGGAAGAAGTCTCTCTGCATTACACGGAGATATTTTATTGTAAAGAAGCAACAATGACTTCAGGTCAGCGTTTGAGAGAGTTAATCAACGAGCGACTAACTGCTGCTGCTGAAGAAATATTCCGACATTTTCAAACAACTATCTCAGAGTACGAAGAAGAGATCAACCGTCAGCGCAGACTGCTGGATATCGTTTGGAAACCTGAAATAAAGTTACACAGAACAGGTCTGTAAAACTCTAATTATTATGAAATAAACTACAACAGTCAGCTTTATATACCACCGCAGTGATTCAAATGAATAGCTTTTGTTATTTGCTCGGGTTTCTACGACACTGAAGTCAGTTTCTGTTTGGGCGTTAAGGGGAAAGTTAAGGGAAACATAAATAATGATATTTAGCGGTTGATACTATTTCTGTAACATTTACATTTGAAAAAAGTCTCAGACGTTGTAGTAAAAGGTGCTGTTTAAACCACTTTCACAATAGAGAAACCTTTAATTTTCTTATGAAACCATAAAAAAGTCGATTTCATATCTCTCCATCCAGACACATTGAACCAGGTCTAAATCAAAATTCAAGTTCTTCATGAATTACTTCCGTAGTTGACAGTTGGCCTACAGGAGCGTATAATATCATTCTCCACAAACATATCTGACAGATGATTAGGCCTGGGTGTATAGGGCTGCATGGTCATGTTACCTTGTTTAATGCTAGCTGCTAGTCTGACATGTACCCACTTCCTTCATTTTAAAAAGCCTTTTACGTTATTTTTCTTGCACGTATGACCAGTGTACAGTATCTCACACAGTCCCTTCAGGCAGTTGAACGTTTTTAAATCCTATTCACCATTGTAATATATTACAATTCAGGAACATGTCTTACTTATTGACTGCAGGAAACAGACTACACCACAGATTTATTAGTGGGTTAGGTACGCAGAGACTTTGCTGGCCAACCATAAAACACCAGCACAGTGGCAGTTTCATATTAAAGCCACACATTGGCATCAAAACCAATTTATTACATGTATGACATCATGAATAATGCAATTTCTCTACCCAGACACACTAGACTAGCTCTAGATTGAAGTTTAACTTCTTTATTATTACTTACTGCTTGCATAAATGGAAGTAAAATGTCACTTTCCACAGTGCAACGTATATAACAAATGAGGCACCACTGAAAGCCAGTAGAACATAACTAAAAACATAAATAAGGTCTTACTTACAATATGGGATAGGTGTTGTGTGTCAATTATAATATTTAGGAACTATACAGAATGATACAGAATTGTACAAAATGTGTCCAAAAATTGTGTTGTGTCTATAAAGGACCATTAAGTAAGTCATTAATCAATGCTTATAAAGCCTCTATAAAGGATGTCTTATCAGAAAGTGGTACACGAGTTTCTCTTCATTCTTTCCTCTTTGTCCTTCCAGAGCTCCCACAGCAGCATGTCTGTAAGGAGGAGGAGGAGGTTCTCACTGACCAGCAGCTCTGTGACCAGGAGAGGAACTCAAGTCTGGACCAAGAGGAACTAGAGCCTCCACAGATTCAAGAGGAACAAGAGGAACCAGAGCCTTCAGAAATTAAAGAGGACCAAGAGGAATCAGAGCCTCCACAAATTAAAGAGGACCAAGAGGAACCAGAGCCTCCACAGATTAAAGAGGAACAAGAGGAACCAGAGCCTTCAGAAATTAAAGAGGAACAAGAGGAACCAGAGCCTCCACAGATTAAAGAGGAACAGGAGGAACCCTGCACCAGTCTGGAGAGAGAACAGCTGGTACTGAAGGAGGAGACAGAAACGTTGATGTGGACTCCTACTTGTGAGGAAAGTAAAGATCAGACTCTGGACTTGAGTCCTGATGAAACTCAGTTGGCAGCAGAGGAAGAGCAGGTTGTCAGCATGTCAGTACAAACAGTTAAAACCTCTAAGAAACCTGAACCAGACAGTGACGAGCAGCTCCTCTCTCACAACTCTAATAATCTCCAAGATCACAAAGAAGGCAAACATGAAGACTCAGGATCAACAAGAAAAGCAGAACCAAAACCACAGAGGGGACATCATAGTAGAGAAATTCACAACATTGAATACAAGTCTACCACTTTAAAGATTCAGAGTAATACTTTTACAGGGAAACAGTGTTTCAAATGTGACACTTGTGGCAAATCATTTGCACGCAAGTGCAATTTTAACAGACATCTGAGAGTCCATACAGGTGAGAAGCCGTACCCATGTAACACCTGTGAGAAAAGATTCTCTAGGGTGGGAACATTAAAACGTCATTTGAGAACACACACAGGAGAGAAGCCGTATACATGTAACACCTGTGGGAAAATATTCTCTAGGGTGGGAACATTAAATTATCATTTGAGAACACACACTGGTGAGAAGCCGTACTCCTGCAGCACCTGTGGGAGAAGATTTCGCGAAATGAAAGCAGTCATCAGACACATAAGAACACACACAGGTGAGAGGCCATACCCATGTAACACTTGTGGGAAAACATTCTCTCAGTTGTGCAAATTAAAAGCGCACATTAGAATCCACACAGGTGAGAAACCGCACCCATGTAACACTTGTGGGAGAAAATTCTATGTGCTCTCAGCATTAAAACGACACATGGGAATCCACACAGGTGAGAAGCCATATCCATGTGACACTTGTGGGAAGAAATTCACTGAGCTAGGAAAATTAAAAGTGCACATTATGACACACACAGGTGAGACCGTATGCATGTGACACTTGTGAGAAAAGATTCCCTGAGCTATGGGCATTAAGACGACACATGAGAATACACACAAGTGAGAAGTCGTACAATTGCAAAACTTGTGGGAGAGAGTTCAGATATACTCATCACTTGAAGATGCACATGAGAAAACACATGGAAAAAGATTCTGTCTGATGCCATATATGAAAAAACTCACAAGAATTCATTCAGATGAGAAACTACATTATTGCAGAACCTCCAGGAGAGCGTTCAGACTTTGTGATGACTTTACAATCTACATGAGAAGAACCTGCTGCCACAAAGAAAAGATTCTGTTATCTGCAGGATTCAGCTGTGAATATGGATAAAACACGTATAAACGTATAATGGCAGCATGTGCCAACAAAGACAATCCATAAACAATCAAGCTGAACGTCCTGTAGGCAAATGGTTACCAACATCTTTGTAAATGAATGTAAAATATTCTGCCTGAAGAGGAGGTCAGACTATTTTCATGCAAGTTGTACATTGTCAACAACAACACTATCAACTTTTGTTTTTCAGATATTAAAATCTTCCTTAACAACGAATGCACAACAGTGGCTATCATACTTAAAGTGGTAAATGTTATGAATCCAATAGACAAAGATCTACATCTATGAAGTTATCTTTTTCATGTTTTTTGTCCTTTACATTAAACTTCCTGCCTTCCTTCCACATGTCCTTCCTCTCTCCTTCTCTCTTTCTTTCCTTCCTCCATCCCCCTTTCTTCTTTCCTTCTTTCCTCCCTCCCTCCTACCTTCTTTCCTTCGTCCTTCCTTCATGCCTTCCTTCTTTCCTCTGTCCTTCTTTCCTCCCTCCCTCCTACCTTCCATGACAAGTCCATAAATAATGTCCTTTTGGGAGAAGCTTTGAAGATGAGGAATCGTTGGGAATATCCATTCATGAACATCCAGCCAAATTTGGCTGTCGACTAGAGGCCTTAGAGAAAGAATGAATTATTTCCAGAATTTTGGGGACTTCTAGTAAAACAGTTGTATCATCTGCTAGTTGGCTAATAATTACTGGCCTACCAAGTACATTCAAGTTAGCAACAAATGATTTTTTGACAAAGATGGAAAGAAGCTATCTTAAAGAGAAATGGGTCAGCCCTGTTTGACTCCACATTTGATAACTCCTGGTAACGAACCTTAACCATTTTTATTATCGTAGAGAAGTCATTGTTGCTTCATTACAATAAAATGTCTCCGTGTGATGCAGAGAGACTTCTTCCAAGCACAATACCAAGCAGCTAACGTGTTAACAGCTTCAGATAGTGTGTCTTTCTTTGGTTCCGCTTGTTGTAACCAGACCATGATGGTTGTAGGTATGTGGAGATGGTGGGAGAGCAAAAAGGTGGTACCTGGTAATGGGTTTTTACCACTTCAGGTCTTTTGACTAGACAGTCAGACAGAGATAATTAGTTTGGTTGAACAGTTGAAATAGAAAAAGCTGAAACCAGCAGTGGCAGGTTTCCTCCAGCAGGTGGTGATCTCTCCTCAGTTCAGATCATGTTAAACCTGTTGGTCATAGTTTTAGATTTAATCACAATTTAAACATCACTGTGTTGTTCGGTGGAAATTATACATATTTGTAATGTTAATAATAATAATAATGATAATAGTATATTAAAATTAATCTAAATAAATCAAAAACACTCATATGGTTTGTTGTGGAAGGTCATAACAATTTAATTAAAAAAAACTTATATATTTGTGGTGGTGATTTCTTCCTTTTTTCTGGTTCTGGTTTCCATAAAAACTGAAGCTTTGATTTGGAAAAAAGCAGTGAACATTATTTGCAGTTCTATCACACTTTCTAAAAATATTCAGATCATTTACTTAAGTAAAAAAAAAAAAAATACAATAGAACAGTGTAAAAATACTCCATTACAAGTAAAAGTACTGCAGTATTATAGTGATGTAGTATGCAGTATTACAGTAAAAGTACTGCAGTATTATGAGTGATGTAGTATGCAGTATTACAGTAAAAGTACTGCAGTATTATAGTGATGTAGTATGCAGTATTACAGTAAAAGTACTGCAGTATTATGAGTGATGTAGTATGCAGTATTACAGTAAAAATACTGCAGTATTATAGTGATGTAGTATGCAGTATTACAGTAAAAGTACTGCAGTATTATGAGTGATGTAGTATGCAGTATTACAGTAAAAGTACTGCAGTATTATAGTAATGTAGTATCCAATATTACAGTAAAAGTAGTGATATATTATTATATATGACATCATTAGATTATTAATAGTGAAGCATCAGTGTTAGAGCAGCATGTTGCTGTTGTAGCTGCTGGAGGTGGAGCTAGTTTATACTACTTTATATACGGTTAGCTAGTTTATACTACTTTATATACGGTTAGCTAGTTTATACTACTTTATATAGTTAGCTAGTTTACACTACTTTATATACAGTTAGCTAGTTTATACTACTTTATATACAGTTAGCTAGTTTATACTACTTTATATACAGTTAGCTAGTTTATACTACTATATATATTTAGCTAGTTTATACTACTTTATATACAGTTAGCTAGTTTACACTACTTTATATAGTTAGCTAGTTTACACTACTTTATATACAGTTAGCTAGTTTACGCTACTTTATATACAGTTAGCTAGTTTACACTACTTTATATACAGTTAGCTAGTTTATACTACTTTATATAGTTAGCTAGTTTACACTACTTTATATACAGTTAGCTAGTTTATACTACTTTATATACAGTTAGCTAGTTTATACTACTTTATATACAGTTAGCTAGTTTATACTACTATATATATTTAGCTAGTTTATACTACTTTATATACAGTTAGCTAGTTTACACTACTTTATATAGTTAGCTAGTTTACACTACTTTATATACAGTTAGCTAGTTTACGCTACTTTATATACAGTTAGCTAGTTTACACTACTTTATATACAGTTAGCTAGTTTATACTACTTTATATACAGTTAGCTAGTTTATACTACTTTATATACAGTTAGCTAGTTTACACTACTTTATATACAGTAAGCTAGTTTACACTACTTTATATACAGTTAGCTAGTTTATACTACTTTGTATACAATTAGCTAGTTTAGTCTGCCAAGGAACTGGACACAGATGTAGTGCACCAGCTGTCCTCACCAGGTGGGTGGGGGTTGGGGGGGTTGATGACCCTAGATGCCTTCATTGCCTCCATGGTCACACAAAGTACATTGACCTACCCTCACCTATTTGACAGGGCCACTTTCTTTGTCACTGGAGTAGACATCAGGGAGTGTATGAAGCTTAGGAAGACTGAGCTGAGACTCTGTGAGTTCACTGCCATCCAGTTCAGAGAATGAACAGCAGCCTCAAAGTTAACTGGAACTGCATGCACTACATTAAGTTATACAGGAAGGGTGTGTCTCCCTCACTGTTGTCCACAGTTACAGCAATAACTGGGGGAATCTGCACATCTCCAATCCGAGAGAAACTAGAAGTCCTCACATTCCTGTCTTGCATCATCATGATAGAGAATGGGGACTTTGTCAATTTCAAGCCCTTTCAAGACTCTGGTGTAAAACATCAAACCATGCCACTGAGTCAAAGCACATCAAATCAGTAATGTTGATCGGAGTCCAACGCATCAACTCCCATCGTCCAAAGACCTTCCTATCAAGTTCGAAGCTAGAACGTTAGGTTATGGGATAAAAATGCACAAAATGACCAGTGACTTCATCTATATTCTCTTATGTATTTATATATATTTATGCATTCAGCGAATACTTCATTTCACCAGGTTATGTTTTTATATATTCAAAAATACTAGATTTGCTCAAACAGTCTCAGATCATAGTGCATCCTGTTGTGAAGGTAATTTGGGCTCCTCAAACCTTTTCATTGGGATAATTTACTAATATTTAAGTGATGAATGCTCTTTGTTCTATGGTTCCTTAAAGAGACAGATTGGACTCATAAACTAGAGTTGAATGCTTATCTTACATTTTTAATTTGACTATTGTAGCAAAAAAGATCCCAGACCTTTACAAAACAGCCCCTTTGCTTAAAGGCACAGTCAGCATGATGAAGTAAATGACTTTCTAAACATTCATGTCTCGTTTAAATGTTACAGAAGTAAGTAAATGATCACATGAGACTATTTTTATCTAAACACCTATAATTGCACTGGTCCAATGAATAAGGCCACGTCTCATACTGATGTCTTCAGTTGTTTTTATTCTTATATCTTATCCTCTCAAGACACCAAGAAAACTATAAAAATAACACAAAACGTCAAAAAATATCCCTCTCATCATCCACAGTCTTCCCCCACTACACAGGCCCAAGCATGGCAATAAAAAGCACACTAAATGTCTACACAAAATATGACAATAATTGAAACCACAAAACAAAGCAGTTACCGTGTGCACCTGTTGAACCATGCAAATCACTTTCTGGCTGTATGTCTTCTCTGTAGCCACATTGTCGTTCTCTGTTTATATCTCTTCTCACCCATAATGCAACACACCTCCCCAAACACTGGCCCATTGACCTATGACCTTAACTTTCAGAATAAAAGATGAAATTATTCTCCAAAACAAAATAAATACAGAGATGAAATCTGTCTCCCACACAGTTACAACACCCTTTTAAAAAAACCTTATATATATATATATATATATATATGTGTGTGTGGATTTAGATCTGGACCCAACTGTGATGGCTACATCAAAAGTTATGGCCGACACTTCTTGTTAATTAGACAAGTTGGGCTTTTGATACAGTTAATCCTCTTAAATCTATTGGATTCATGGCTGGATCTGCAATCTAGCCAAGTGCACAGGGGCCCTTGAGCAGAAAGGGGCACTCAACAAAGAGAGATTTTTTGCCTGGCTGCATAGAAAAACAACTCAGGGTTTGACTCATTCTCTTGACGTTGATAATTAAAGTTGCTGATGGAAACCTACTATGTCCAAAGTAAAATATGGATTTACAAGGTTCACACCTGAGACCAGCGTCATCCAATCAGAATAAAATAAAAGTTGTTTCGAAGGCAGTTAAGTCTCATGATTGGCTGTTTTATTTGTCAGTTTGATGGCTGGGCAAGTGATGATTGCTTAGCAGGCCACAATGCACTGTGGGAAGGTTGTATCAAGGAGTGTTTGGGGGGAAAGGATTATGTAGCAGAACATAGACAGTGCCGGCGGTAACCAAAAAATGTCCTGCAAATAAGAGCTTCAGTGCCCAGTTTGTCCTGGGGGGTTTAATCCAGTCTTGATTGGATTTGATGATGAAGGTTCAAAAATAAATTTTAAAAAAATGGTCATCACCAAACTTGCTGCTGCATTAAGCCAGACCAAGAAAGCCAAGTAGCATGACTTACTAAACCAACCATAGACAGTCCAACCTTACATTCATTAGTCAGATACATGAAAAGACAGTTTCTGTGCATTAAACTCCATTCTTACAGAAAACAATATCCTGGAGGTATTTCAGTCAGACTTTGAAACAAACTACAACACTGAAGCTGCTTGTATTAAAATAATCAGTGACCTTAGACCAGAGGTGTCAAACTCATTTTCATTCAAGAGCAACATACAGAACAATCTGATCTGATGAGGGCCAGATCATTAAAAAGATGGAAGGAAGGAAGGAAGGAAGAAAGGAAGGAAATAAGAAGGGAAGAAGGAAAGAAAGGCAGAAAGTGAAGGAAGGAAGGAAGAACAGAAGGATGGAAGGAAGGGAAGAAGGAAAGGAGGACAGACGGAAGGAAGGAAGGAAGGAAGGGAGGGAGGCAGGGAGGGAGGAAGGAAGGAAGGAAGGACAGGAGGAAGGCAGGAAGGTAGGAAGGACAGATGGAAGGAAGGAAGGGAGGAAAAAAGAAAAGTATAAGGAAAGAAGGAAGGAACTAAGAGAGGAAAAAAGAAAAGTAGGAAGGACAGATGGAAGGAAGGGAGGGAGGGAGGAAAAAAGAAAAGTAGGAAGGACAGATGGAAGGAAGGGAGGGAGGGAGGAAAAAAGAAAAGTAGGAAGGAAGGAAGGAAGGAACAAAGAAAGGAAAAAGGGATGGTAGGGAAGAAAAAAGGAAGGAAGGACAGATGGAAGAAAGTTGGCCGGATTGCTCCCCTCAGCGGGCCGCTTCTGCCCCACGGGCCGCATGTTTGACACCCCTGCCTTAGACCAAACTAACATACAGTACTTGTGTAAATGTATTTGCTTTCTTTCCACCACTGCCCAAAGTCTCAAACAGTCACGTTCAGTAACACACATTGTTTAACCCTCCTGTTGTGCTCAGGTCAAGGAAGGACAGGAGGAAGGAAGGAAAGGAGTAAGGAGGAAAAGAGGAAGGAAGTAAGGAGAGAAGGAAGGAAGGAAGGAGGAAGGAAGGAAGGAAGGAAAAGAGGAAGGGGGGAGGGAGGAAAGGAGGAAGTAAGGAAGGAAAGGAGGGAGAGAGGGAGGAAGGAAAGGAGTAAGGACAAAAGAGGAAGGAATTTAGGAGAGAAGGGAGGAAGGAAGGAAAGAAAGGAGTAAGGAGGGAGGAAAGGAGGAAGGAAGGAAGGAAAAGAGGAAGGAAGGAAAGGAGTAAGGGGGAGGGAGGAAAGGAGGAAGTAAGGAAGGAAAGGAGGGAGGGAGGGAGGAAGGGAGGAAGGAAAGGAGTAAGGAGGGAGGGAGGGAGAAAGGAGGAAGGAAGGAAGGAGGGAGGGAGGAAGGGAGGAAGGAAAGGAGTAAGGAGGGAGGGAGGGAGGAAAGGAGGAAGGAAGGAAGGAAAGGAGTAAGGACAAAAGAGGAAGGAAGGAAAGAAAGGAGTAAGGAGGGAGGAAAGGAGGAAGGAAGGAAGGATGGAAGGAGGAGCGAGCAAAGAAAGAGGGAGGAAGGAAGGAAAGAAGGAACAGTCAAAAGAGAGATGGGGTTATTATATAATATTATATTATAATATTATATATAATTTGATGCATGAAAGCACTTTAAAGAGTGAAAGTGAAGGTTTGTGGATGTGGGAGCAGCTGAGTTCAGGAAATGAAGAGGCCTCCAGAGGGACGAGTAGCTTCTATGACTCATACTTCCCAGCATGCACCCCTCCCTCCTTCAGCCAAACAAACAGTCAACACACACTCTGCTCTCCCTGCCGAGCGCCTTCACACCTGAATCCTGCACTGCTGGGCTCAGAGTGAAGAGAGAATCACAGTAGAGCTCTGATGAAGTTTATTTTTATTCATCAGAGCAAAGCTACAACCTTCTATTACCGACTCATTATGTTAAATATGTTACTGACAACACACTAAACCTCCATTCAGACTGGATCACTGCCTGCAGGGCAAGGCAGTTTTATTTATATATTCATACACAATGGCAACTCAATGTGCTTTACATAAAACAGAAAAACATGTAATTTGAGAAACATTAAAACATACAATTAACCCCCCCTCACACACACACACACACACACACACACACACACACACACACACACACACACACACACACACTAATAATAAAAACAAAGTACAGAAAAATAGAAAGAGAGAAATAAAATGCTAGAATAGAGCATTAAATATAAGATTGCAGCATAAAATAATAAATTAGCTTTAAAATCATTAAAAGGACATAGAGTGCAAATGAAAGATTAAAATGTAAAGTGTTTTAAAATAAAGAGCTCAATCATAAGCTCAGGAGAAGAGAAATGTTTTTAACCTGGATTTAAACTTCCTGTAGTCCTCCCGGGTCAAACTGACCCCGTCTAATTCTTCTTTCCTCCCTTCCTTCCTTCCTTCCGTCTGTTCTTCCCTCATCGTCCCTCCTTCTTTCCTTCCCTCCTTTCCTTCCTTATTCCTTCCTACCTTCCTTCTTTCATTTCCTCCCTCTTCCTTCCTTCCCTCCTGCCTTCCTCCCTCCCCCTTTCCTTCCTTTCCTTTCCTTTCCTCCCTCCTTTCCTTCCTTCCTCCCTCCCTCCTTCTCTCTTTCTTTTCTCTGTCCTTCTTTCCTTCCTTCCTTCCTTCCTTCCTTTCTTCCTTCCTTCCTTCCTTCCCTCCATCTTTTTAATGATCCGGCCCACATGAGATTAAATTGGTCTGTATGTGGCCCTTGAATGAAAATGACTTTGACTCCTCTGGTCTAACTTTTCCTCTCACAACGTCGGCAGATCAAAAAGTTTATTTACACAGAAAAATATCTCAACATCTACTTCATAGATTAGCAGAAACTTTTGTTTTAATGCCAAACACGTTCAGTGACCGTTTCCAAAATTTTCAGGTGCATGCTGGGAAAAATAAAAACACGGATTCTACTTATATGGGCATGAGGAGTGGCCAGGGGCGGAGCCATGGGCGGAGCGGGGAGGTTGCTATGGTTACGAGGGCTGGATCTGGAGGACATTGGTCAATCAACCTGTCAATCAAGACGTAGCCACGCCCCCTAATGCATACCCCGCTTTATCGTCACATATAAAATCAGAGAGGCCAAAATGTCCCAAATGAACATCATACTGCATTGAAGAAGGCTTTAAACTAGCGATTGAGACCATAAACACATTTTGAAAACGTTTACTGAGGTTAGAAATCAAGTGAGAAGTTGGTGAATTCTCCATTGACTTGTATAGAGACGGTCGCCCCCTGGTGGCCTTTTGATAGAATGCAGCTCTAAGTTACTTCCTGGTTGGGGTCATTTCAGAGGACCAGAACTCCCCGTCTGTAATTTACATGCTGATGCAAATCTTAGTTTTACAGTCACTATGATCTTTCCTAAACCTTAAAGATCCTCTCCAGACAATATAAATATCATTTGTGTATAATATTAAAAAAACACTCCTTCACTGTAAACTGAACTTTGGCTCCAAACTATTATAACTACTATCATTAGGAATCATCTCATAGGTCTGCTACTTTAACTCAGATTTAAGGTGAAAACTGTAGTGGAAAATCTACTATGATGCTTTTCACAATAAAAGCTCAATATTATTGTGTAACCTTCGTATGTGCCAAATATTGTTCGTTCCACTTGTTATTGCCAAAAGGGGAGAAACTGTCCTCTCCTTCAGTAGACGAAGGTGAAAACACCTTCCTTCCTCCCTCCTTACTCCTTTCCTTCCTTCCTTCCTTCTCTTCTTACTTCCTTCCTCTTTTCCTTCCTCCATCCCTCCCTCCTTCCTCCCTTGACCTGAGGATTTCAGAAAAGCTCCTCTAATATATTGTTGCTGCTCCTTCCTCCTTCCATACTCCTTTCCTTCCTTCCTTTCCTCTTTTCCTCCCTCCCTCCTTACTTTCCTTCCTTCCTCCCTCCCTCCTTCCTCATTTCCTTCCTTCCTCCCTCCCTCCCTCCTAACTCCTTTCCTTCCTTTTTCCTCCTTACTCCTTTCCTTCCTTACTTCTCTACTTACTTCTTTTTCCTCCCTCCCTCCCTCCTTACTCATTTCCTTCCTTCCTTCCTCCCTCCTTACTCCTTTCCTTCCTTCCTTCCTCCCTCCTTACTCCTTTCCTTCCTTCCTTCCTCCCTCCTTACCTTCCTTCCTCCTTCCATACTCCTTCCCTTCCTTCCTTCCTTCCTTCTCTCCTTCCTTCCCTCCTCTTTTCCTCCCTCCCTCCCTCCTTACTCATTTCCTTCCTTCCTCCTTCCTCCCTCCTTACTCCTTCCTTCTCTTCTTACTTCCTTCCTCCATCCCTCCCTCCTTCCTCCCTTGACCTGAGGATTTCAGAAAAGCTCCTCTAATATATTGTTGCTGCTCCCTCTTCCTTCCATACTCCTTTCCTTCCTTCCTTTTCTCTTTTCCTCCCTCCCTCCATACTTTCCTTCCTTCCTCCCTCCTTACTCATTTCCTTCCTTCCTCCCTCCCTCCCTCCTAACTCATTTCCTTCCTTCCTCCCTCCCTCCCTCCTAACTCCTTTCCTTCCTTTTTCCTCCTTACTCCTTTCCTTCCTTACTTCTCTACTTACTTCTTTTTCCTCCCTCCTCCCTCCCTCCCTCCCTCCTTACTCCTTTCCTTCCTTACTTCTCTACTTACTTCTTTTTCCTCCCTCCTTCCTCCCTCCCTCCCTCCTTACTCATTTCCTTCCTTCCTTCCTCCCTCCTTACTCCTTTCCTTCCTTCCTTCCTTCCTCCCTCCTTACTCCTTTCCTTCCTTCCTCCTTCCATACTCCTTTCCTTCCTTCCTTCCTCCCTCCTTACTCCTTTCCTTCCTCCCTCCCTCCCTCCTTACTCATTTCCTTCCTTCCTCCTTCCTCCCTCCTTACTCCTTCCTTCTCTTCTTACTTCCTTCCTCCCTCCCTCCCTCCTTCCTCCCTCCCTCCTTCCTCCCTTGACCTGAGGACAACAGGAGGGTTAAACATTCAGCATTTGTTCATATCCACATTATATATACACACATAATTATATTTTTTATTTATTTATGTTTCAGAAAAGCTCCTCCAGAGTCGTACATACACTGATGTGACTATATTAGGTTTCCACTGCAGCCCTAGCTCTTCCAGCTGAAAGGTAAATGACATCATCAGTCAGAGTAAACACAGGAGGAGACGTGCTGCTTGTTTCCAGCAGCTGTCACACTGAGAATACTTCAGTCTGCAAACTGGAAACTAAATATAAGCTGCCAAGAAGAAGCCGTGCAGTCACATACTGGAACACAAACAACAAAGATTCCTTTAAGTGCAGTCAAACCATGCAGTCTTCCTCCCTCCTTACTCCTTTCCTTCCTCCTTTACTTCTCTCCTAAATTCCTTCCTTTTTTCGCCCTTACTCCTTTCCTCACACTGAAGTCATTTTTAGACCTTTACATTTAGAAAACAACATTTTGAAGATTGACCCCACCTCTTTTGACTGTTCCTTCTTTCCTTCCTTCCTCTTTTCCTTCCCTCCCTCCTTAATCCTTTCTTTCCTTGCTTCCTTCCTCCCTCCTAACTCCTTTCCTTCCTTCCTCCCTCCTTTTCTTCCTCCTTTCCTTCTCTCCTAAATTTCTTCCTCTTTCCTTCCTTCCTTCCTTCCTTCCTCCGTCCTTACTCCTTTCCTTCCTTCCTCCCTCCTTACTCCTTTCCTTCTCTCCTAAATTTCTTTCTTCCTCCATCCTTCCTTCTTTGCTTCCTTCCTTCCTATTTTCCTTCCTTCCTCCCTCCTTACTCCTTTCCCTTCCTTCCTTCCTCCTGTCCTTCCTTCCTCCGTCCTTACTCCTTTCCTTCCTTCCTCCCTCCTTACTCCTTTCCTTCTCTCCTAAATTTCTTTCTTCCTCCATCCTTCCTTCCTTCCTCCCTCCTTACCTTCTCTCCTAAATTTCTTTCTTCCTCCATCCTTCCTTCTTTGCTTCCTTCCTTCCTTCCTTCCTATTTTCCTTCCTTCCTCCCTCCTTACTCCTTTCCTTTGCTTTCCTTCCTTCCTTCCTCCTGTCCTCCCTCCCTCCTTCCTCCTGTCCTTCCTTCTGTCCTTCCTTGACTTGAGGACAACAGGAGGGTTAAAGGAAATGTGAATTACCTGATAAAAGCATTTCAGCTGTGAAGCTTTCCACTCGGACCATCAGACACATGACGCTGCTCTTCCTTCCTGTGAGAATAAAACATCTGTGATCCAGAGTCAGGTGACATTTTAAATTCATATTCAGTATGTAATCAGAAATGTTACCTGATGAGAAGCAGGAGAGGCGGCCGGTGTTCCTCAGGGATCAATCATCGGACCTTTACCCCCTTTCTTAGTCAAACTTCATTCTAACTTATTACCACAGTTTTAAGCTTATAACTGGAAAGTATGCTCAATAGTCCTCATTTAAATTAACCCTCCTGTTGTCCTAGAGTCAAGGAAGGAAGGAAAGGAGGGAGAAAGGAAGAAGGAAGGAGGGAGGAAGGAAAAAAGAAAGGAAGGAAGGAAAGGAGGGAGGAAGGAAGAAGGAAGGAAGAAGGAAGGAAGGAAGGAAAGGAGGGAGGAAGGAAGGAAGGAAGGAAGGAAGGAAAGGAGGGAGGAAGGAAGAAGGAAGGAGGGAGGAAGGAAAAAAGAAAGGAAGGAAGGAAAGAAGAGAGGAAGGAAGGAGGGAAGGAAGGAAAGGAGGAAGAAGGAAGGAAAGGATGGATGGAGGGAGGAAGGAAGAAGGAAGGAGGGAGGAAGGAAGGAAGGAAGAAAAGGAGAGAGGAAGGAAAAAGGAAGGAAAGGAGGGAGGGAGGGAGGGAGGGAGGAAGGAAAGAAAGGGGGAAGGAAAAAGGAAGAAGGAAGGAAAGGAGGAAGCAAAGGATGAAGAAGGAAGGAAAGAAGGAAGGAAGGAGGGAAGGAAGGAAAGAAGGAAGGAAGAAAAGGAGAGAGGAAGGAAAAAGGAAGGAAAGGAGGGAGGGAGGGAGGAAGGAAAGAAAGGGGGAAGGAAGAAGGAAGGAAAGGAGGAAGCAAAGGATGAAGAAGGAAGGAAAGAAGGAAGGAAGGAGGGAAGGAAGGAAAAGAGGGAGGAACGAAGGACAGAAGGAAGGAAGAAAGGGTCACTTTAACCCGGGAGGACAAGACAAGGGTTAATGTTTGTCTGCAGCTGATTGAGCTTCTTCCTGTCTTTGATTCTCATGACTTCAAACCTGTCTGATCAGAGCTGGCCGATTATGGCAAAAATCTAAATCATGATTAATTGAACTTTTAACCTGGATCATGATTAATGAAGGATTATCTCCACTCCTGTTGATCTTTAGTTTAGTATTTTCCACTGCTGCCCTCACACATGAGGATCTTTAGGGAGTGAAAATAAAGATGATTTAACCTTCCTGTCGTTCTACCGGGTCAAATTGACCCCGTCTGTTTAGACTGTTCCTTCCTTCTTTCCTCTGTCCTTCTTTCCTTCCTTCCTCCCTTCCTTCTCTCCCTTCTTCTTTTCCTTTCTCCTTCCTTCTTTTCTTCCTTCTTTCCTCCATCCTTCCTCCCTTCCTCCTCCCTCCCTTTCTTCCTCTTTCTCTCTTTCTTTCCTCCCCCTACCTTCCTCCATTCCTTCCTTCCTTCCTCTTTTCCTTTCTCCCTGCCTTCCTTCTTTCCTTTCCTCCCTTCCTTCCCTCCACCCTTCCTTACTCTGTCCTTCCTTCCTCCCTTCCTCTTTTCCTTTCTCCGTCCTTCCCTCCTTTCCTTCCTTCCTTCCTTCCTTCTTTCCTTGACTGGAGGACAACAGGAGGGTTAAGGTGTGACGCTGTGGTTAATGTCTAGTTTACTTGGTTTGGGTTCAAATCATCACTGGAGACAAGTTTTCAAATCCCTTAAAGATATGCAACCTTTGTTGTCATGGCAACAGTGAACACCACCATTAATTGATATGAGCAAGATTAAGTCCATTAGAGTTTCTAAATGTCGGTTTACATTATTTTTAGATTAATTGCCCAGCCCTAGTGTCTGATATTAAAAATGTTTCACTTGTTCACCCATGATGGTGATTCATCATAAGGAGGTCTGAATAAAGGCTAGATAGTAAGCTATCAAACCAAATATCATTCACCACTAGACACACAAAGCTTTACCATCAGTGAGAATAGCATCCCTAGTGAGGAAATAAAGAGTTTTTGGATCCTCTTTCAAATATGAGATGAATTTTAAAGTCTTTAAAAGTGTGAAACATTAGACATCAGACTCTCTACAGTACTGAAGACTCCTTTCTTTCCTTCCTTCCTTCTCTCCTAAATTCCTTCCTCTTTTCATCCTTCCTTCCTTCCATCCTCCTTTACTTACTCCCTTCCTTCTCTCCTAAATTCCTTCCTCTTTTCATCCTTACTCCTTTACTTCCTTCCTTCCTCCTTTCCTCCCTCCCTCCCTCCTCCTTTCCTTCATCCCTTCCTTCTCTCCTTCCTTCCTTCCCTGCCTCCCTCCTTTCTTTCCTTCCATGCTCCTTTACTTCCTCACTTCCTTCCTCTTTTCATCCTTACTCCTTTCCTTCCTTCCTTCTTTTTTCTCCTTACTTCCTTCCTCCTTTCCTCCCTCCCTCCCTCCTTTCTTTCCTTCCTTCCTTCCTTCCTCCTTTACTTCCACCCTTCCTTCTCTCCTAAATTCCTTCCTCTTTTCATCCTTACTCCTTTCCTTCCTTCTTTCCTCCTTCCCTCCCTCCTTACTCCTTTCTTTCCTTACTTCCTTGCTCTTTTCATCCTTACTCCTTTCCTTCCTTCCTTCTTCCCTCCTTCCTTTCATCCCTCCCTCCCTCCTTCCCCCCTTCCTTCTCTCCTTACTTCTTTCCTCTTTTCCTCCTTAAGTCCTTCCTTGACCTGAGGACAACAGGAGGGTAATATATTACATGGTATGTTCTTTATATTTAATAGTTATAGTTTTTAAAAATACATTTATTTCCCAAATCAGACTAAATGTGTTTTGTGATGTGTATTTTTGGTTTTGTGTGTTACGTGTATCTAACAGAATCAAACATTTATGGTGCAATGAGCCTTTAATTTACAACATGCAACAAATCACAACTTGTAGTTTGAACACACTTTTAAAAAAATGTAGAAAAACAACACAAGTCATGTGAGCTCTTTGTGATGTGACTTTTAACACTACGGACATCTTTTCTTCTAATGTATAATAAAATCACTTCATTTCTCCACCACACCCGCTCAAACCAGCGCCACTAAATATGATTCATTTCCTTCATTTCGGCCCGTTAGCTTGCAGCTTTAGCCGTTAGCTTCCAGCTTTAGCCGTTAGCTCGCAGCTCGAGGTTCCTTTATACACCAACGGTACAATAAGGCACTTTAGAGAAACCCTTGAATAATCAAAACCATCAGGGTGTCAGAGTCCACTGGGCTTTTTTTTTTATGTTTTAGCTCGTTAGCTACGTGATCGAGCACCAAAACACGACAAATCACGAAGTCCAGACATTTCACTCACGCAGGAGTTTGTAAAATACATCAGAGAAAAATTTTCAAAATACTAAAAATGGTCAATTGTCTTCAACTTCTCAAGAAATCTATTGTCCTAGAGTCAAGGAAGGAAGGAAAGGAGGGAGGAAGGAAGAAGGAAGGAAGGAAGGAAGAAGGGAGGAAGGAAGGAAAGAAAGGGGCAAGGAAGGAAGGAAAGGAGGCAATTAAGGAAGGAATGAAGGAAGGAAAGAAGGGAGGAAGGAAGGAGGGAAGGAAAGAAGGAAAGAAAGTAGGGTGGGAGGGAGGGAGGAAGTAAGGTAGGAAGGAAGGGAGGGAGGAAGGAAAGAAGGACAGAAGGGAGGAAGGAAGGAAGGAAACAAGGAAGGAAGAAAGGAAAGGAGTAAGGAGGGAGGGAAGGAAGGAAAGAGAGGAAGGAAGTAAGGAGAGAAGGAAAGGAGGAAGGAAGGAAGGAAGGAAGTATGGAAGGAGGAGGGATTGATTTATTTCTATGTACTTTTAATTCTAGAGCTGTTATGTACATGCAGACCTTTATCTAATATCCCCTTCTCCTGCTTTATCCAAATAAGTTGTTTTTTGTTTGTTTTGTTTTTTTTTTTGGGGGGGGGGGGGGGGGCAACATTTATCCTCCAAAACTAAATTTACAAACTCCCGGCTGACTGACACGTCCAACCAAGATGGTGATCCGTCGTATGAAGGTTCTGAATTAAAGACTATAAAACTAAAAAGATCATTAACCAGCAAATCTCCCAGTGGACACGAAGCCTTACATCACTTAGCATCAGTGAGATTAGCATTGTTAGCATCAGAAAATACATACATGCTCAAATAAATAATGTAAACAGTCTGGTTTTGTTTGGCCTGGAGCCAGAATGAAGATAATATTTGTTGGTCAAAGGTTCAGTGTGCTTTAAACGAGGTCATTATGTTCGATTGTAAACAGTGTCTGAAACCTGCTAACCCCAAAAATTATGGGGGCCTCCAATTAAAAAATTTGGCAACTTTCTGAAATCAGCTATTTTCACCCCGTCAGCTTTAGACTAGGGCTGTCAGCATTAACAGGTTAATCGCGATTAGATTAATGCAATCCATAACGTGTTAATTTTTTTAATCTCATTTTAATGTGTCAAGCCTTTTTGTCCCTTCTACTCCCCCGTAGACGGCTCCTCTAGCTGTAGCGCTATGCTTTGAAGTGGCCTCCTGCAGTAAACCTACCGCGCTGATGGAAAGTAAGAGAGCTACTGGACTTTTGAACGGCTTGTTTAACTTTAAAACACTTCCAGACGCTTCAGTTGACAAGTCAAAAGTAAAATGCAACCTGTGTCAAACGGAGTTTAACTACCACCGGAGTACGTGGAGTTTGAGTTAGCACCTCCACGCTAAACACCCAGGTGCAGCCAAGCCAGCCTCAGCTCCACCAAAGGACCATTTTGGAGTGTGGGAGTCGCAGCAGAGCCGTGATTGATTCCCAGTTAAGACACTCTGGTAAGAAATGCTTTACATTATGGGCTTAAAACTGCCTTCAAATGGAAAATAACAGGATTTTAAACATGCAATTCAAAACGCCATTAATCGTGATTAACTATGGAAATTCTGCGATTAATCGCGATTAAAAAAATAATTGTTTGACAGCCCTACTTTAGACACATATAACTTAAGATGTATGACCAAGTTATTAAAGCATACTGAACCCTTAACAGTACCAGGAAGTTTGAATCTCAGCACCTAAAAAAGGGCCAGATTGACAGATTCTGTTAAAGAACAACAAGAATTCATTCAGGGTCCATGCAAAACATCCAGGAGGCAATATACAACCTGGCTTTAGGTTAAAACAATAAAAGGATGCACCAATAAAATAAAATAAAATCCAAAACTGATACCAACATCGGACACTAGGCAGATTATGATGGAAAAAACATGGAGTTTATATAAAAAGTTCAACAATATTGAAATAGAAAACCTTGAAACTAAATCAATACATGCTGATTAAATCTTAAATAGATCAATTGTTTGTGTCCAGTGCTTCAGATCCTGATATTCATTAACATCAGATTGGTTTATTGAAGTCGTTTGAAATGGTATCGGCATTTAAGAAGTTTTATCAGTGCATCTTTAAATGGAAATAAAGCTTCAATATTTCAAACTGGTCCAGACTCAAAAATAAAATACAGTACAGTGAAGCAGCAAATACACAGCAGGTGTGATCATCGTGGACCATCACAGGAAATTAAAAACATGATCAGAAAGTGAAATGCAGTGAAATATAATATATATATACTTTACATAAAACAGCAGTTGAATGATTGTGACACCACCATGAAGACGCCGACACACTGTGTGATTGTTTTTTAGGGCTGTCACAAACAAAAGTTGTCAAATCGTGAGAGAAATGTGGAGAAAGTTTTGGTTGTTCTTGATCTTGAATCGCACTGTGAGACGTTTACTGACCTCAGCCGTCAATTTACAGCTTCGTATCAGAAATTTAAATGAAACTTTGCAATGTGAACACTCGGGCTGCTCGATTATGGAAGAAATCCTAATCACGATTATTACGATTCCTTCTTTCCTGTCCTCAGTCCTTCCTTCCTTTCCGTCCTTCCTCCCTTCCTTCCTTCCTTTCCTCCGTCCTTCCTTTCCTTCCTTCCTTTCTTCTTCCTCCCTCTCTTCCTTCCTCCTTTCCTTCTTTCTCCCTCCCTCCTTTCCTCCCTTCCTTCCTTCCTCCATTGACTCGAGGACAACAGGAGGGTTAAAACGATTTTTTTTAACTTTACAAACATGCTGCATTTATTGTCCATTTAGCTTAATTAATTTTCCCTCCCAGCAGCAGCCTTTTATCTGCCGCTTAACGCAACACACAGGAGAACATGAGCAGAGATATTAGAGCTGAGCTGGTTACCATGACGACAGTTCACACATCACTTCCCGGTTTTTAATAATTAGTCAGTAAACTCAGCATCGTCTGATGCAGGCTGGAAGGCTGGTTTCAGCTTCCTGTCAAACTAACAGAGCTGCAGCGGCTTCCTGTCTAGCTTTTAAAAATAAAACCTTTCTTATTGAGCGCTATCTCATTATTATTAAAAATCGTTTCCCCTCGATTTTATTACTTTTGAGATCGTTTGGCCCCTAAATCGTAATCATGATTAAATTTAGATTAATTGAGCAGCCTTAGTGAACATTGGATTTTGGGCAAAGATGTTTTCGTCCTGGGCAGACTGTAAACTCCCCAAGCAATCATGAAAACACCACATAAGATATGAACCACCAGATAACAGTTAGAAAAACCCAAACATTTGTATTTCCCCCCTAAAAGGTTTGAGGCCACGTTTGAGGCCACGTTTGAGGCTAGGGTCCACTTAGTTTTAGTAAATATGACCTGATATGGGACTAGGACTGGTCAAACGATGCCTACTATCGATCTTTTTTGCATTGTAGAAAATATGACTATTTATATGGACTTTTATTTGCCAGATTTTATGTACATACACACACACATTGACAGGGTTCCCACTCTTTTCTTGAAATCATTTTCTGGGATATTTTCAGCTGCTACAGTCTGACGGACAAGTTATCACCAGGCGGGGAGTTCTGGTCCTCTGAAATGAGGCCAACGCAGAAGTAACTTAGAACTGCATTCTATCAAAAGGCCACCAGGGGGCGACCGTCTCTATACAAGTCAATGGAGAATTCACCAACTTCTCACTTGATTTCTAACCTCAGTAAACGTTTTCAAAATGTGTTTATGGTCTCAATCGCTAGTTTAAAGCCTTCTTCAATGCAGTATGATGTTCATTTGGGACATTTTGGCCTCCCTGATTTTATATGTGATGATAAAGCAGGGTATGCATTAGGGCGTGGCTACGTCCTGATTGACAGGTTGATTGACCAATGTTCTCGAGATCCAGCCCTCGTAACCATAGCAACCTCCAAATTAAATCCTATGGTGCTGTTGTATTAATTAAAAAAATACACTGTTGGTTGACTTATAAAATGGGGGAAAATACAGAGTCGTGCCGAACAGATAATCATGACGCTGCACCCTCCGAGAGGTTCATGTGTGGAAAAATGAAGATTTAACGACATATTTGGAAAAATCATGGATTTATAAGTAAGGCGGTTTGCTGATATTGTAAACTCCGGCCGCCTTACAGTAACGTTGGCTTCTTAGTGAGACTGCAGAGGCACCACGAATGAACGAGACAATGTCAGTATAGTTTGGAGTCAGGTTACATTCAAATGACAAATTATATTCTCAGGGCTCTCAAGTTTCATTAAAAGTGAAACCACTTGAATGCATGAGTCTCACGGCCATTGCGTGAGACTTGAGACCACTGTACAAGTACACTGCACAAGTGGCAGCTCTACTCCCCTCTGCTCTCTTTTGGATTAGAACTTCTTCATAAAATATTGGGCCCATTTCATTGTGGTGTGTCTCAGAACTGGTATTTTCCAGTCCGACATTGTTATGGTTTGTTCCATCTCACAGTGCGACTTGCAATTAGCTCGTTAGCCGCTGCTATCACAGGGTGTGTAGGAGTCTCAGGGGATGCACCAGAAGTTTATTATAACCTTTATTTAAATCTATTATAATTTCTCCAGTAAACATGAGTTCTACGTGGCCAACGTTTACATTCTTCATTAGATTGTAATCCAGTTAGATCTTTCATTCTGTACATTTTTCCTTCAGAGGAAATGTAAAGACACATTCAGTGCAAAATCTGAAGCATCACACAAAGATTTTTGGCATCTGATCAACAGTAAGGCAGTTATCTGGAGATTAACATCACCAACTGAAAGCAGGGTTCAGTTTCACATCGTCAAGAGATTTGTAAGAGGAAGTGGCAGGAGGAAGTTTCTGAGTAAATACAACACCAATTTTCATTGAGCTTCTGCCAGCACACAGATTTAAACAAGCTTTAGTTCAACAAACATTTCTCAAGTGGTAGAAATAATTTGATTAGTTAAACATCAATGGGAAGATCCAAAGAAACATATTTTCCAGAACTTTGAAACTCAGAAAAACTCAAAAAGAACTCTGCTCAAATTAAAATAAGAGTAGCACTATTATTCATTAAACAACACAGCGTTAAAAGGTCGGTAAGCTAACAAACTTACTGACCGAGATAACTTAGGTTAGCATGAATACTTTGCATTTAAAGAATATAGTGTGTCTCTACCTGATAGTTTCTCCCGTGGCAAGCTAGCATGTTCAGTCACAGATAATTTTACCTTTAATATAAAGTTCTTAAAAAATGAACAGACAAAAGAGAAGAGGAAAAAGTAAGACTCCTGTGATATTATCAACAATGGGGCAAAGTTACGTTAGCATAGCCTTTTAGCTAAGGCTTTAACTTTTAATTTACTCCTCTACAAAGTGTATCTGGTTTAAAGTTGTTGCTAATGCGCTAATCTTTGCCAGCTAACTACCTTTAGTGAGTAAAGATAATACTGACCAAAGCGTGTCTGTAAGCAGCTTCTTTTATTTTTTAAACTACTGACATTTGGCACTTAACTTTGAGATGATTTCAAACAGTAATTCTGTCCTCTATTTGGTGGGTACGAACAATCACGCTCAAGCTAACATAGCTAACGTAATACCTTGACTACAAGTAAGAAGACTGTAATAATAAGTTACACCAGCATTAGTTACGTAAGATTAGAGAAGAATTACATTTAAACTAATTTAACTACAAAGTGTAATCCTGTGGTGTCGACTTGTTTTACTTATTTTGTAAATGAGCTAACTAGCTTCAGGGAATAAACGATATTAGACGACGATTTTTTTCCGAATACTGACTAAAACGCATCTGTGCTGAAAGTTATGGTATCTGATGATATTCATAATCTTGGTTTGTTCGTATTTTATTTAGACAAGGTACGTAAACACGACACATAAAAAAAACAAAAGAAAAAAAGTTTTGGTATCAAGTATCATATTTGCAATCATGCTAAAACTAATGTAGCTAATGTAACATGAGAAGACTGTAATAATAAGTTATACCAGCATTATACCAGCATTAGTTACGTAAGGCAAGAATTCAATTTAGCAGTATTCCTGTGGTTTCGAGTTGTTTTTCTTATTTTGTAAAAGAGCTAGCTTTCTTTGCTAGCCAACTATCTTTACGGATTAACAAGATTAGGCTTTTTTATGGGGTCCTGACCAAAATGAATTCAAAGTGCAGTCTGTATTTTATTTAGACATGTTCATGAAAAAAAAAATTGTTTTGATATCTTTAGCAAATAACAAGTATCATATTTGCGATCATGCTAAAACTGATGTAGCTAACGTAACATGAGAAGACTGTAATGATAAGTTATACCAGCATTAAGGCAATAATTATTTAATATAACAATTTAGCAGAAATACTTTTAACAAATCTTTACTACTAAGTGTATTCCTGTGGTTTCGAGTTGTTTTTCTTATTCTGTAAAAGAGCTAGCTATCTTTGCTAGCCAACTATCTTTAGGGATTAACAAGATTAGGCTAGGCTTATAGGGTCCTGACCAAAATGCATTCAAAGTGCTGAAAGTTGGCGGGTCTGCTGATATTCGTTATCTTCGTCTGTCTGTATTATTTTATTTATTTAAACATGTTTTTATATTCTTCAATATATTTTGGTATCGTTACCAAATATCAAGTATTGTCTGCAAAAATGTTAATTCCAGTCAATTATTCAGGTTGATCGGAAATGTTTGTAGAACTAAAAAAAACAAAAACTGTATTTGAGAGCACCAACGTTATCCATCGGTCTACTTCAAGGTTAGCTAACAAAAACATCTTAATGTGGAAATCTGTGCACAACAATTAAACTGCGAAGGTTTGATCATTTCACGTTAGGACAGAAAAATAACTAGTCGGATAAATTATGAATATACTCCAACATGCAGGAGAACAGGCCGGCAGGTATCTGAGATATATCTTGTGCTTTAACGGTAACAGTATCGTACAACGGTGAACATGCTGCGAGTTTTAGTCTTTAAGTGAAGCATTCAGGGTATTTACAGTATTTTCACCATTTATCTGACACCAGTTATTAGTCTGTGCTCTTATTTTGAAATATCTGTCTGTCTGCATTTGAATAAATTTTAATTATTTGAGTGTATACTAACACGAATCTACACATTTGTTTAACTAATTCATTCACTTAATTGAATATATGTGTATATTTTATTAATTTAGTGTGCAAATTGTATTAATCTGTACGTTCAGTTTACATTATATCAACTAATTATGTAAATTTAACATGTATTACACATTTTTTATTAACCCATATATCATATTTTTCATTAAGTGGAAAATGCAGTCAGTGCACACTCTTTATTACTCTTTACATTTTATTAATTCATGCATATGTTTTATTAATATAAACATTTAACCCTCCTGTTGTCCTTGAGTCAAGGAAGGAAGGGAGGAAGAAGGAAGGAAAGGAGGAAGGAAGGAAGGAAAGGAGGGAGGGAGGGAGGAAGAAGGAAGGAAGGAAAGAAGGGAGGGAGGAACGAAGGGAGGAAGAAGGAAGGAAGGAAAGGAGGGAGGGAGGAACGAAAAGAGGAAGGAAGGAAGGAAAGGAGGAAAGAAGGAACAGTCAAAACAGACGGGGTCAATTTGACCCGGGAGGACGACACAAGGGTTAACTGATGCATGAACTAATTTTATCACTAAATGCATCAAACTGCATATATTTGATTTAATCTGAGTAAAGTTTATTAATCTGAGCAGCAGATTTCCACACTAGTACATTTTTTTTGGCCTGTAGACTCTGGCAGGTTTTATCTTTTTATCTGAATTTAAACAATGTTCTCTGTTTTGGCATCGTGTTAAACTGTAACTGATGTGCTTTTAGGATAGAAACAAAGCTCGTACTGACTTCAGACGGTTAACAGTTTTTTAAAAAGCACCGAGAACAGTTGTGCAGGTCCTGTGAGTCAGAGGAACCGGCCGGCGTGTCGTAGTGAAACTGTAATAAAACGCTGCCTTTGATATTGAAACCACGGCTGACGTTAACAGCAAATTGATTTCCTGTGTGGAGTTAATGTGATGCTTCATGGGAGTTACTGCTCCACCCAGAGAGACCAGGATTCAGCTCAGCTCACAAACAGATATCACAAATCAATGGCACATTCTTTCACGCAGTTGTGTAACGACTTCTGTTAGAGTCAGTCTGGTGCTATTTTTCTAAATGTCAAAAAATCTCAAACTTATAATACCTCTTAATAAATCCCCCCACCCCTCCCCCCCTTTGCTCTGAGGTCCGACCTCACAAATATGGAACTTTTCCACTACACAGTTCCAGCTCGCCTCGCCTCTGTTTTTTTTGCGTTCCCATCAGGGATAGTACCTGGTACCTGGTACTTTTTTAGTACCTGCTCTGCTGAGGTTCCAAGCGAGCCGAGACTAAATGTGATGTCATCAGACTGCCAGCCTCTGATTGGTCAGAGAGTCACTGGAAGAGTCATGAGCCGTCCCACACAAGAATCAAAGCCGGCATTTTTAAATACTGGTAACAGCGTTACAGCGATTCGGTTTCTCTTCTCTTGCTTTGTGTGTGACAGAAAGACACATACAGCAGCAAGTACACCATCACCTCCATGTCCTCCATTGGTTATGTGTTTGTGTCGCGTTTAAAACGAAGTCACGGCAGTATCGCAGAGCCGTTGCTATGACGACCCCGCCCACGCTGAGGAGGAACCTTTTGTAATGGAGGTTCCTGGAGCTGAGCCGAGTCGAGGCGAGGCGAGTCATGCTGGAACTGTGTAGTGGAAAAGCTCCAATACGCAGTTTCATGTTTATAAAAGGAGCGACTGATGTGTTTGTTTGTCGGGGACTATTTTCAGCGGCGTATGAACACCACATTTAGTGCTGTGAATATTTTTGGCAGCAGGGCAGTGTGTGTTTGTGTAGGGGGGGGCGAAGGGGGGGCTGAGCCAAAAATACGGCTCATTGATGTGTTTTTAATGGTCTTTAATGGACTATCAGACTTTTTGAGAATAGAAAAATCAACCAGACGAACTCCAGAAAGATGCAGCTCATGTTTGTGAGTGGATTTTGTTTGTTTGCATGTTTTTTGCATGCTAACATTTCAATTCCCATACAAATTCTTAGCATGCTGTACTACTTCTTCTTTTAAATTTTTTGTTAAAGCATGTACATAGCCCCTGAGTATTTTTTTTTTTTTTTTTTTTAGCATGGCAGGCTAACAGGGCTAGCATCGTTTCCTCTCTGGACATATTAGAAAAAGTGATTAAAAGAGTTTAATACATCCGTGGTCCAGACTCGCTTTTACCGATCAGGTGGAATTTTTTAAAAGTAGAGTAAAAAAACAGCTGGAATGGATGGATGGAGCAAATGAAGCTGAGATACTGTAAAACCACTGAGGAGCTGCAACGATAAGGCGACTCAGACTAAAACCTTACGGAAAGAAGATTCTTAAAAAAAAACAAAAAACATATTGCTCATTTTTTTAGGATTGGGAAGCAGCAAGGATTATGGGTAATGTAGTCTCGACTGATTGTTTGCACTGCGGTGTCAGTATTTGATAATGTTACTGACACTCTGATGGTTTAACACTGAGCACCTTTAACATGAACATGTGACATCAGAGGTCTGACAGGATTCAATGAGACATTAAAAAAAAAAAAAGAAAAAAAAAAGAGTTGGGGATCTGATATTTAGGCTCCAGATTATTGTAAAAGGACAGCTGGTCCTGGATCAGCGCTTCCATTACCTCTGCAGAATGAATTATAATCCAATGACCGGGCAGAAAATTGATCAGGAAACAGCAAACTACCCAACGCAGCCATCTGGTTCCTTCATGACAGATCGCTTCTTCACATCGCTGCGCCTGGAGGGAGGTAAGGAGGGAGGGAAGGAAGGAAGGAGGGAAGGAAGGAAGGAAGGATGGAAGGAAATGAGTAGGGGGGGGGGGGGGGGGAAAGGAGGAAGGAGGGAGGAAGGAAGGAAGGCAGGCAAAGAGTAAGGAGGGGGAAGAGGGAAGAAGGAAGGAAGGAAGGAAGGAAGGAAGGAAAGGAGTAAGGAAGGAAGGAAGAAAGGAAAGGAGTAAGGAGGGGGGAGGGAAGGAAGGAAGGAAGGAAGGAAATGAGTAAGGAGGGGGAGGGAAGAAGGAAGGAAGGAAGAAAGGAAGGAAGGAAATGAGTAAGGAAGGGGGGGAGGGAAGAAGGAAGGAAGGAAGAAAGGAAGGAAGGAAATGAGTAAGGAAGGGGGAAGAAGGAAAGGAGTAAGGGGGGAGGGAAGGAAGGAAATGAGTAAGGAAGGGGGAGGGAAGGCAGGAAGGATGGATGGAAGGGAGGATGGAAGGAAAGAAGGAAGGAAGGAAGGAAGAAAGGAAGGATGGAAGGAAAGAAGTAAGGAGGATGGAAGGAAAGAAGGAAGGAAGGAAGGAAGGATGGAAGGAAAGAAGGAAGGAAAGGAGTAAGGAGGGAGGAAGGAAGGAAGGGAGGAAAGGAGTAAGGAGGGAGGAAAGAAAGGAAGGATGGAAGGATGGAAAAGTGATAGCAGAGAGAGAGGAAATGAGGAATGGGAGACGGGAGGAAAAATAATTAGTATCATGTGAAGTGAGTCACATGACTGATAATGAAACAGACAGTTGACTCGTTGTTGTTTCCCTTTAATGGCTGATTAGCATTTAGCATTGTTAGCATTCCTCACTGAGACTGACTTCCTCTGTTACACCGGTCAGAGTCACATAAGAGACGGCTACATGATGAATCCATTAATCAGTTAATATAGTTTTAACCTTCCTGTTCCTTCTTTCCTTCCTTCCTCCCTCTTTCTTTAATGTTTCCTTCCTTCCTTTCTTCCCTCCTTCCTTCCTCCTTACGCCTTTCCTTCCTTCCTTCCTCCTTTCTTTAATGTTTCCTTCCTTCCTTTCTTCCCTCCTTCCTTGCTCCTTGCTTTCCTTCCTCCTTACGCCTTTCCTTCCTTTCCTCCTTCCTTCCTTACTCCTCTCCTTCCTTTCCTCCTCCCCTCCTTCCCTCTTTCTTTAATGTTTCCTTCCTTTCTTCCCTCCTTCCTTCCTCCTTGCTTTCCTTCCTTCCTTCCTCCTTTCTTTCCTTCTTCCTTCCTTACTCCTCTCCTTCCTTTCTTCCTTCCTTTCCCCCCCTCCTTCCTCCCTTCCTTCTCTCCTTCCTTCCTTCCCTCTTTCTATAATGTTTCCTTCCTCCTTGCTTTCCTTCCTCCTTACGCCTTTCCTTCCTTCCTTCCTTCCTTCCTTCCTTCCTCCTTTCCTTCCTCCTTAAGCCTTTCCTTCCTTCCTTCCTCCTTTCTTTCCTCCTTCCTTCCTTACTCCTCTCCTTCCTTCCTTCCTTTCCTCCCCCCTCCTTCCTCCTTTCCTTCCCCCCTCTGTAACTCTATAATATGAATGAATAAATAAGCAGCAGGAGGAGTGAACGCACCGGTTTGACCACAGGAGACGCTGTAAGTCGTCCACAAGCTGACGGCCATCAGGAACGTTGCTATGAAGCCAAACACCTGGAAACACACACACACACACACACATTATACCCACGCACACACACTAATGTTAACGTGAAGTGTTCCCATAAAATAAAGAGTGTGTGTGTGTGTGTGTGTGTGTGTGTTGTGTGTGTGTGTGTGTGTGTGTGTGTGTGTGTGTCCCTCTAAGGCCAGCTGTGGAGATGGAGTGTAATTCTTGGCAGGACTGGTCTGTAAATTAAATGTGTGTGTAAATAATGTGTGTATGTGTGTGTGTACATACGGATCCAGCCACCAGCGCTGAGACTCCTCCGCTCTTCACCGCGGCGACGATGGAGGCGATGAAGATGAGAACGGTCCCGACGGAGTAATGAAAGAACTCCTGAGAGGAAGAGAAACAGGAAGTAAAGAACAGGAAGTGACTGATGTGAAACATGAAACTTCCTGTTCAGGGCTTCCCGTGTTAATGTGTTAGTTAAGGCGGTGGGGACCAGTGGGGGGGGTAATTAGTTATATAGTAATTAGTTATTTAGTAGTTTTATTCTCTGAACTACAGTCACCTGCAACTTCATTAGGAACACATGAGCAATATAATTCAATCCAATAAACAGTTCTGATATAAATTCTACTTTGTTTATTACTGAGGTTGTACTAAGTGGTGGTGGTGTACCTCCTCATGTATGTTAATGGAGTGGACAAAATATTAGAAACACCCTTCAATATAATTCACCCTAATACACCACCATCACTCAATAATGAACATAAAGCAGAATTTTCACCTTCTTGTCAAAAAATGTATTTAAGCTTCATAAATGTAGAATTTATAGCAGAGCTGCTGTATTGGATTCAATTAGATTTGAAGCCAGTGAGTCTATTTTATATAGTTTTTCAGGCTCCGGTGTTTCTTTCTGAGCAGGTTGTAGATTTATCTTTTAACCAGCGGTCTGTGTTTGTTTCCTTAAACTTAATATCACTGTTAGCTTGTCTGTGTTATGCTAGCGGGAGGTGCAGAGAGCTACAGGTGTGTTCCGGGTCGCAGTCAGACAGTCGGACACAGCGGTTCCGGCCCGCTGCAGACGTTGGTTGGAGTTGTTTATTTTATTCTATTTTTTTTTTTTGAAAAAGTTAGTTAAGGTGGCAGCCGCTTTAGCTGTAAAGTGCTGTGGGAAACCCTGCTGTTTGATATGAAGCATCTGCTGAGGAGGAAGACCATGAGCTCCGACCAAAAGCTCCACAGCTGCTACTAAAGATTCAGCCAGTGTTCCTTATTATAGCTGTAAATCAGTTAAATCAACAAACTGAATCTTCCTCTCACTTTAAGAAAACTGAACTATTTTATTGTAATGATTTATTGTTAATAAAGTGAGTTCAGGCTAATTATTTGACAGGAAGTGGAAGATCCTCTGCGGTCAAACGGATGTGAAAGGTTTCTGCCTGATCAGATCTCTGAGGGAAAGCAGAAGTGAGACTGAAGACAGGAAGCTGAGTTATTATAACTAACCAAAACTAAAAAAAAAAAAATAGTTCACTGAAATACGAATAAAACAATGAACAATACAAAACTAAACTGAAACTCACTTGTTAACCCTTTACATACTGTTCAGGTTAAATTTGACACCCCAGATGTCTTTTATTTTGAAATTTGATGACTTTTCCTAAAGTGGCCCAAAAAGCATAAAGATAAATATTCTTTTCTTTAGTATAGATGCTCCAAATGTTTGTCATTGAGGCTGTTCTGGGTCAGATTATCTCTGTATCTATGGCCATGTGTTGTAGTGAAATGAATAGTTAATAGTTTTAATAAGATAGTAGTTATGAGGATGTATTTTTATGATGTAGCAGTGAAGACTGATGGCTCTAATGGTTCTACAATAAACCCCACACTTCCACAAAGCTCTGCTCATTTTACCTTTACATTAAATGCATTTCCAGTGTTTCCCACAGATCTGAAGGCAATGTGTGGTGGTAGTCCGGCGAGCGACGGGGGGGGGGGGGGGGGGGGGGGGAAGGGGGTTGCGTTCGGTAAACCGGCCGACGGGGGGGGGGGGGGGGGTTGGCTTCGGTAAACCGGCCGACGGGGGGGGGGGGGGCGGCTGGCTGTGTGTCTGAGCTATGTGAGAGAGACGCGTGAGTGACAGAGAGACGCAGGGAGAGCAGAGAAAGGAAAAAGGAAATGCAGCTTAACGAATACGATGCGTATTTTTTAATTAGCGTTAAACAATTAATAACGAAACGCAATATGTGGCGGCCGGTGTTGAATCTGTGGCGCACCGCCACAAATTAGTCTATGTGTGGGAAACACTGATTTCCATCATTATGTCTATGTTCTATTTTCATGTCTGAGGTAAAATAGGACATGATATTGTGTGATAGGAGATGTTTAGTCTCTCTGCTCTCTGAGACATGAATCAAGCTTTAATCACATTTATTGATCAGTCAGATTATTGACTATTGATGCTTTCTAAACACATCTGTGCTTCAATGTTTGGTAGAAACACTTTTGAGGAGAGGAGAGAATATGAACAGTATGAGAGGAGAGAATATGAACAGTATGAGAGGAGAGAATATGAACAGTATGAGAGGAGAGAATATGAAGGGTTAACCCTGACAGGAAGTGAGGTCACACTCACCGTCAGCGGCCAGTTGATGCACGGCATTTTCCCCTGCAGCCTGAACAGGTGCATGAGGAAGAAGATTAGTAGGGCTATGAGGAACCACAGCGTCACCACCTCAAAGTACTGGAAGGCCGCCCAGCTGATCCAGCCGCGAGCGCAGTGGACACACAGGAAGGCGATGAGCAGAGCGAGCTGGAGGAAGAAACGATACGGTCAACCAACAATGTGTTCCTCTGTCTCACTGGATGGATGGATGGATGGACAGTTTCTCCCCTTTTGGCAATAACAAGTGGAACGAACAATATTTGGCACATACGAAGGTTACACAATAATATTGAGCTTTTATTGTGAAAAGCATCATAGTAGATTTCCCACTACAGTTTTCACCTTAAATCTGAGTTAAAGTAGCAGACCTATGAGATGATTCCTAATGATAGTAGTTATAATAGTTTGGAGCCAAAGTTCAGTTTACAGCCTGCAGTGCTCAAACACTAAGAATGGATTCACAGTGAAGGAGTGTTTTTTTAATATTATACACAAATTATATTTATATTGTCTGGAGAGGATCTTTAATGTTTAGGAAAGATCATAGTGACTGTAAAACTAAGATTTGCATCAGCATGTAAATTACAGACGGGGAATTCTGGTTCTCTGAAATGAGGCCAACCAGGAAGTAACTTAGAGCTGCATTCTATCAAAAGGCCACCAGGGGGCGACCGTCTCTATACAAGTCAATGGAGAATTCACCAACTTCTCACTTGATTTCTAACCTCAGTAAACGTTTTCAAAATGTGTTTATGGTCTCAATCGCTAGTTTAAAGCCTTCTTCAATGCAGTATGATGTTCATTTGGGACATTTTGGCCTCCCTGATTTTATATGTGACGATAAAGCAGGGTATGCATTAGGGCGTGGCTACGTCCTGATTGACAGGTTGATTGACCAATGTCCTCGAGATCCAGCCCTCGTAACCATAGCAACCTCCCCGCTCCGCCCATGGCTCCGCCTCATGCCCATATAAGTAGAATCCGTGTTTTTATTTTTCCCAGCATGCACCTGAGATTTTCAAGATGGCGCTGCCGAGATTTGAAACTATTGGCTTCCGAGCAGCAGTCCACAAACCAATGGGTGACGTCACGGATGTTACGTCTGTTTCTTCTATACAGTCTATGGGATAGATAGATAAATAGATTCTAGTGATATTATAGTTATAAAGTCTAATGGCTGCAGGTATAAAGAGTGATGAGCCTCCTGCTGCCAGCTTTGCTCTGCTGAGCTTTGAACATGTGTTACAGAGCGTGTTGTGTGTTTCAGGTTGTTCATAATGACCTGAACCCTTGCACCTGTCACCTTTTCTACAGCTTCCCTCAGCGTCTCTAAACTGTGAGTACCAAACACTGAGTCTGCCTTCCTCACAAGCTCATCCAGCTGCTTCCCATTACTGTCTGCCAGCAAGACCACAGCAAGACCAGGACGCTGGCCAACACCGACTGGCACAACATGCAGCACTTCATTACAAATCTCTAACGAGCTCAGTCTGCAGAGGAAGAGGAGGAAGAGGAGGAGGAAGAGGAAGAGGAGGAAGAGGAAGAGGAGGAAGAAGAGGAAGAGGAGGAAGAAGAAGAAGAGGAGGAAGAAGAGAAGAAGAGGAAGAGGAGGAAGAAGAGAAGAAGAGAAGAAGAGGAAGAGGAGGAAGTAGAGGAAGAAGAGGACGAAGGGAAGAGGAGGAAGTAGAGGAAGAAGAGGACGAAGGGAAGAGGAGGAAGAAGAGGAAGAGGAGAAAGAAGAGAAGAAGAGGAGGAAGACGAAGAAGAAGAGGAGGAACAAGAAGAAATAGAGGAAGAAGAGAAGAAGAAGAGGAAGAGGAAGCGTCTCGGCTAGTTATCCAGGTTTACATCTAGATACTTAAAGCTTTGAACCTTCCCTGTCTCTTCCCTGGATGATGAGAGGCTGAATGATATTTTACAGTTGAACTATAAACTTTATGGTGTAAAATGACATCAGTGCACTGAAACTGAAATTTAATGTTAATTATAATAATGACTTTATGTATACAGCACAATGTTACAAAGTGCTTCCCATAAAATCAAGTAAAACACAGAAAGAGTCAAATGAATAGTATCAATTAGGGCTCGGCCGATACTCGGCTGATAATCTCATACAGAATAAATATTAACACACATTCTTTGTGTTTAGTTATCAAACACTTGTTACGGAGGCTGTGCTGGGATCACTGGGAGTAATTATACAGTTCATTCCTATAAAGAACCAAACACAACAAAAATAACACATGCATGTATATTAAACCTGAATTCAGATCAAGTAAACATAAAATGCTGCTTATATAACTTTTAAGAAAATTATCGGTGCATATCAGACAATATATTCACCAACACTGATCTATCTGTGATAAGCCAATAATATCAGCTGACTGATATATTGGTCTGTCTCTAGTATCAATCAAGATTATAAATCATCAAGTCATAAAAACAGTAAAACCAAAACTAATTGAATTAAGAAAAATGATCAAGTATACATAAAATGCTGCTTATTTAACTTTAAAAAATGTAAAATAAAATATCAGTTGACTGTTAAGCCCAATTTCCACCAGTTCCATCAGCGGCGCGTTACAGCTGCGCCGCTGTCACCGGAGCTGATAGGTACCACTAGAGTGTTTCCACCGGGAACGTCCCAGCAGCGGCTCCCGCGCCGCAGCGCTATCAATAAGTAGAATTTCTATTTTTGACGGAGCTGTTCCTAACTTGCGACAAGCTCAACAGAGCAGATTGCACCAGACAGGAAGTCAGACACAGAATCGGCATAATAAAACTTCTGTCTCTCAAAATAAAACAACCCGTGCAGCCTCACGATCGTATTTCAGCAACAAACAGGAATAAAGCAAACAGATAAAGACTCCATCTAGCTACGTAGCTACTGACACATGACATCAGCACAAACATCAAAGAAAATTACCAAATCAACCAAAATTGAGCAAGTTAACAAAATCGGGCCATTTAGTTGTGCTGCTACTACAGTAATTACGGTAGACTAGCTACTACAGTAATTACGGTAGACTAACGGCTCTCGTTGGGATTTGATTGGGCTGCCGTAATTACTGTATTAACAGAGCAACTTCATTTTAAAAGGCGGATTTCTCTCCCAGAGCTCCGCTGCTGTAACGCTCCCAGTGTGAGTTGACACCGAGCAGAGGACGGAGCTAAAGCGTAGCGCAGCTGTTCCGCACCACTGACGGACCCGGTGGAAATCCCCAGTTATATTGGTTGGTTTCTAGTTCCTACTGAAAATCTATAAAAACAGCTCAAACGTAGTTTCATGTTTAAAAAACAAACTAACTGTTGATTATTTTCTCAATTAATTAAATAATTAATTAGCCATTCGCTCCAGAAAATGGTCAAAAAAGTGTCGATCAGTGTTTCCTAAAGTCCTCAAATGTCAAAGTATTCTTATTATTAGTAGTTGATTTTCATTGCAGCTCTAGAAGAACTGCTGCTGACCCCATGGTGCTTTTGTTGGGACTATTTTCAGCAGCATGTGGATCCATATTTAGTGCTTAGTGAGTATTTTTGGTTCCAGTCCAATAATACCACCAATCACCCTGACGCTGACTGATTCACAGTGTTTCTCATGAACATCTAAATCACATCTAAAACATTCGTCCTCCTGATGAAAGCTCTAACAGTTCTGACTTTTTATACTTTACATCCAAACTTTGACATCATGTTTTTATAAATAAGAGAAGCTTTAAAACTGTGATGCTGCTGCTGACAGGAAGTCTAATAAAAACCAACAGAATTTAACTCTAAATCAGCTTCAACGTGTTTTTCTTCTTTTTTCTTCACAAACACAAACTGATGAAGCTGCTGCTGTTCATCATGTGTGAATAATTGATAAAGACCGTTTCTACTTTTAGCGTGTAAAACAGAACATGCAGAAAATTGATACAAGTCATTTTTAAACTCTTACTGATGTTAAACATGACATCAAAAACAAACCGAAACACGGCCAGAAATCCATTTATTCTACATTTACTTTTCTTTCTATGTGTTATATGTACCCAGAATAAAAACAACTATTTATTCTTACATCAATTAAAAGAAATAAACTAAACATAGAGGCCATAGAGGTGTTTCCACTGCTGACACAACCAGAAATATCAAAGCTACAAACAGAGTAATACACACAGTCTCACCGATAGCGGCAATGATCAATCAGTTGTTTGACTGAAAATTAATCAACAAATATTCACTATTTATAAAAAAAAACAATTAATCAAGCAGATATTCAAAGATAACTGAACTTTTTAAAGGAATAGTCCAACATTTTAGGTGATCTGCACCTGAAAAGTGAAGCCAATGTGGAAGAGGCTTAAACCTGCGTTCTCTCTACTGGCCAGCAGGGGGCAACTGCACTAATTTCATATTGAGGTCTACGAGAAAATGAGCCACTTTTCTAATGAGTTTATGTTCTCAGTTGCTTCTCAAGTAGGGGAGGGAACCACCAGAGGCTCCACAATACGATACTATCACCATACTTCTGTAAACAATACAATATTATTGCGATTTTAAATATATTGCGATATATTGTCACCTCTGCTGACCTCACCCGAAAACAAACTAGAGCTAGTGGACTGAAAAAGCAACTGATTTGTATTATTCTGGTATTGAAAACATATATTTTAATTAGCAATTTATACAATAAAAGATCAATACTTAGTGTCTGTGTATCGATATTATACTGCCACGCAAAATATAGCAGACCAGCGGTGTCAAACTCATTTTCATTCAAGGGCCACATACAGCCCAATTTGATCTGATGAGGGCCGGATCATTAAAAAGAAGGAAGGAAGGAAGAGAAGTCAAGAAGGAAGGAAGGAAGGAAAAGAAGACAGGTAGAAAAGATGGAAGAAAGGGAAGAAAGACAGGTGGATAGAAAAAAGATAAGGAAGGAAGGGAGGGAGGAAGGGAGGAAGCAAGTAGGAAAAGAAGACAGGATGGAAATATGGAAGGAAGGACAGATGGAAGAAAAGAAGGAAAAGAAGACAGGATTGAAAGATGAAAGGAAGTAAGAAAAGATGGAAGGAAGGAAGGAAGGAAAAAAAAGACAGGAAATAAGGAAAAAAGACAGGAAGGAAGGAAGGAAGGAAGACAGGAAGGAAAGTGGGCCGGACTGGACCCCTTGGCGGGCCAGTTCTGGCCCACGGGCCACATGTTTGACACCCCTGCTTTAGACTGTGGCTATCTTTTGTATGGTAACTATGGTGAAATGCCTGATTCACAGAGTACAGGTGTAGCTGATGTTATTTTAGTGTCTTTTTAATTCATGAAAGTAACATTTTGGTCGCCTAAAAAAACTCCAGTTCATCATTTGTTTTTAGTTAAAGATCCTCTGAGGATGTCGGATGTTTGTTTTAATGGTTTTAAACCTCAAGAGAAAATGAGTATTAGCATTATCACAGTTAACCATAGACTGTAAATGCATCATATGATCACTTCTGGCTTCAAAACTCTAAGATGGAAACAGTCAAATCACTGAACTCAAGGCTTCAAACAGCAGCCCACATACCAACAGGTGACGGCCATGTTGACTACATTCATATCTGTTTCACAGTCTGTTGCACATCCTCATTTTGACTCAATGACTCAGAACGCTTATCTGATTATTAGAGTGGTTCATGATTAACTGTTGCTGCTCTTCATTCAGTTACACAAGCAGCATTTAAGACACTTCAGCTTTGCAAACGGGAATGATGTTTTCAAATCCCCTGACGATACAGCAAGTCTCAGTTTACTATACATCGATGCTGACTCCTCATCATATGTCAATGAGGTTCAGTCTTTTGTCCAGTGGTGTGACGACCATCACCTCATTATTAATGTTAAGAAAACTGAAGAGATGTTGATAGACCCTAAATCAGTAGGTGACCACTCCCCGCTTTTAATCCATGATCAAACAATCAATCAGGTCAGTTCTTACAGATATCTGGGCGTTCCCTTGGATAGTCTGTTTAACTGGGAAGTTCATGTTGATATGTTGTGGGAATATGCAATATGTGGACTTATTATATGTATGTATGTATTGAGTCAACAGGTAGCATTGTATCATTTATTGTTGTGCAAATGTTCAACTTTACTTTTACTTTCTTTGTTCTTTTTAACTATGGCGGCAGCTTGTCTCAGCACTTAGAGTCCAAGACACATTTCCCTTCGGGGACAATAAAGTATCTATCCATCGCTCTATCGCTCTATCTATATATATATATATATATATATATATATATATATATATATATATATATATATATATATATATACACACATATATATATATATATATATATATATATACACACACACACAATACGGCACTGAACTATACTGCACTATACACCATATACAAAACTATACTATACTGCACTAAACTATACTAAACCATACCATACTATACTGCATCTAACCATACCATACCATACTATACTATACTGCATCTAACCATACTATACCATAGCATCCCATACTATACTATACTATACTATACTATACTATACTATATACCTGAAAATCCAGCCTCAGTCAGCTAGAAGCTCTCATCACTCATCATCAACATCAACAGCATCTAGTTTTCCAACCACATGATGAACAATAAAGTTTGTTGAAGTCAACTCAGTAACATACTGATAACGTGTATCAGTGGTGATAAACATTAAACAGTAATAATAATAATAGATAAACGAGAATGGATCCCAAATATAGACTTCCACACCCTATTTTCCATCTGTTATACTTTATCATCTCCTAGATATGATCATGCTTTGGTGATATCACTTCTTTTTATGGACTCTTATGATCATTTAAACACTGCTCTGCTCATTTACTCAGCATCATATCTACATTATTAACATGTACCATCTGAGTCAATACAAACGCAGTATTAATATGTTTCCCTCCACATAGAAACAACATGATTCATTCAGTGTGTCAGATGAAGACTTTACATTTAACACGTTAATCATAAACAGCAGCAGTTCATTTCAGGCTGGATCACCTGGTGTGTTTCAGGTGTGTCGGTGTGTTTGTCGGTGCGTGTGTCGGTGCGTGTGTCCCGGTCAGTGATGTGCGGGTCTGGACCGACTCACCATCTGTCCCGCCTGCAGAAGCCCCGGCATGGTGCGGGTGTATCCGGTGTTCAGGCCGCTCTCGGAGCCCGGCGCCCGGCTGGTGGTGGTGGTGATGACGGTGTGCGACATGTTGGCGAAGGATGAAAGGCCGAATTAATGTTTTAAAGAGTTAGAAACTGCAGCGGAGACTCACCGTCGACTGATAACGTTACTGCACGGCCGCGTGAACGCCCCTGTCACTTCCGGGAGGAGACTTCACAATAAGAGCGGTGCTGAGCAGCGTGGAATAAAAAGTGAAGCTTTTGACTTAAAAAAAACAAAACTTTATTAGTAGTAGTACTTGTAGTCGTCATACGGAAGAGGATTAGGGCCACTGTGGGAGGAAAAAAGTGAGTTCTGACTTTAAACATCAGAATTATGAGAAAAAAATCAGAACTCACTTTTTTTCCCCCACAATGATCCTAATCCTCTTCCGTAGTAGTAAGGTAATGGTAGTAGTAGTAATTGTCTTAGTAGTAGTCTTAGTAGTAGTAGTAGTAGTAATAGTCTTAGTAGTAGTAGTAGTAGTAGTAATAGTCTTACTAGTAGTAGTAGTATTGGTAGTAGTAGTAGTAGTCTTAGTAGTAGTCTTAGTAGTAGCCTAGTCGTCTCAGTAGTAGTAGTAGTGGTCTTAGTAGTAGTAGTAGTAGTCTTAGTAGTAGTCTTAGTAGTAATAGTAGTATTAGTAGTAGCCTGGTAGTCTTAGTAGTAGTAGTCTTAGTAGTAGTCTTAGTAGTAATAGTAGTATTAGTAGTAGTAGTAGTAGTGGTCTTAGTAGTAATAGTAGTCTTAGTAGTAGTAGTAGTAGTCTTAGTAGTAGTAGTAGCCTGGTAGTCTTAGTAGTAGTAGTAGTAGTGGTCTTAGTAGTAATAGTAGTCTTAGTAGTAGTAGTAGTAGTCTTAGTAGTAGTAGTAGTCTTAGTAGTAGCCTAGTAGTCTTAGTATTAGTCTTAGTAGTAATAGTAGTAGTAGTCTTAATAGTAGTAGTAGTAGTCTTAGTAGTAGTAGTAGTAGTAGTCTTAGTAGTAATAGTAGTATTAGTAGTAGCCTGGTAGTCTTAGTAGTAGTCTTAGTAATAGTAGTGGTAGTAGTCTTAGTAGTAGTAGTAGTAGTAGTGGTGGTGATAGTAGTAGTAGTAGTAGTAGTGGTGGTGATAGTAGTAGGTAGTAGTATATTAACTTTTTTCATCTTTTTTTAGACTTTTAAAACATCTTGAACTTCAACTATTTAAGAACATGGTCAACGTGAGCATTAAACTATGTCTGGTCAGTCTGGTCTACTCTTTTTATTTCATCATTCAAACTTTTTAAAACTTTATTATTCTGATTTTTTTCATCTCATTACTTTTTATTTTACGACCTAATAATTTTGCCTTTTTATTTAATTTGTTTTTAATTTCATAATAACAACTTCTTATCTAATTATTTTTTATATATTTTTCTACATAATTAAAACTTTACCTCATAATTATCATTTTTATCTCATATTTTTGATGAAGGTCAACATTTGATTCAGTAAATCCAAATGTATGGACTTTTATTTTCATAATTTTGACTTTTTATTTATTTATTTATTTTTGACATACAATGAGCATTTTTTTAATCACAACTAACATTTTTTGGTTTAGGGGCAGATATGACCTTCCATAATATCACATCATATTTTCAAACATAAACATACAAAGCTGCACTGATATATTTCTTCTTTTTTTCATGTTTTTGGACATGATTTAATATATTTCTCACTTCAAATCTGTGCAATAACAACATCAAACTCAGGTATATAATCACTCAACACCAATATTACTCTTGTAAATAATGTTACAGTTATTTTATTATATTTTTTACTACTATTGTTTTAATTGCTTTTGTAGTTCATCATTTATTGTTCTTTATTCTTTTTTTGGCATTAATAAACAACATCGAGCTTTGTTTTGAAGTGAACATCCTGTGTCTCTGGTGTGGCTGTGGTTCAGTGCTTCACAGCTGACTTGACTCTGTGTGTGTGTGTGTGTGTGTGTGTGTGTGTGTGTGTGTGTGTGTGTGTGCAGGAGGTGTGGTCTCTGTCAGGAAACACTGCAGCACTTCCAGCAGCAGCAGCAGCAGCAGCAGTGCTGAGTCTGAAAGCTTCCAGAGAGCGACAGCGATGATGTTCAGTTCAAACACTCGATTGTTGGTATTGTCCTCGGTGACGCTGCACTGAGCTGCTGTCAGGGAGATTCTCTTCACATGAACACACCGAACACACAGGGCAGACTGTTCTAGCACACACGCAGCATAAAAGCAGCCCCACAAAAAAAAAAATCTCAGCAGCACACGGTTCAATGACTTTGTGCTTTCAGAGCTTTCCACCACACCTCATGGCCTTCCTCTGTTGTCATGGAGGTGGTTTAGATGTTACCATGTTTGTAGTAAAAGTTTAGGATGGTAAAGTTGCAGTTTTGTTTTGCGGTGGTTTGTGTGAACACATTAAAAACACATTAAATGGCCAAAAATATGTGGACACCCAAGAAATGTATGATTTTACATTATTTAAAAAGGATGTATTGAATCTAGCTTCCTGTTAAACACCTGGAGCTTGTCCCGTTGGATCAGTTTGTAACCGTGGTAACAGCAGGAGGGAAATCCACCACACTGGTCCTGACTGAAATATATAAACAGCTATCGGACAGATCATCTTCAGATATGGTTCATGAATCCTACCAACTGTGGTGATCCTGTGTGAGTGATCCATTTCCCAGTTTGGACACAATCAAACACTCAACATCAGTCTGTTACAGCATACCACAACATTTAAAACTTTTCCTCTTGCACCAACATGTGACCACATCTTTGGTTAATGAGATAATAAGATGAAGTGTGGTAAAACTTAATAGAGATCTTTATGTTCCCCAGATGATGAATTTTAATCAATTCGGTGACATTAGTGGAGCCTCATAGAGCTCACAGAGATGTCATGAAGAAGTTCCTATCTGCCAGGATTTCTGGTAGTACTTGTTGGTTGTTAGTCCAGGTTGGACATAACCTGATTCACCAAGAACCATCTGAGAAGTCGTCCTCAGAAACAGTTTGGTTCACTTTCAAAAAATACTTGGCAGATGATTGGATGAACTATCTGTGTATCACCATCTTACATTTAGAGGAGATCACGCCTAAATCCTGACAGGACGCTGATTCAGACTCAATTCAATTCTCCCGTTCCATCCATTTTCCAAACTGTTTATCCTACGTAGGAGTTGCAGGGGCGCTGGAGCCAATCCCAGTTGTCATTGGGCGAGAGGTGGGGTTCACCTTGGGCAGGTCACCAGTCCATCACAGGGCTCACATAAAGAGACAAAGAACCATTCACGCTTACATTCACACTTACGGTCAACTTGGATGTTGCTCCAGCTTTGTGACTGTTGGGCCCATTGAGCATGCTCAGTGCAGACTTTGACTGGTATAAGATTGCTGCGCTCACCTGTGCCCAAACGAATCGTAGCGAGGAGGAACACCAACCAAAGTACTTTTCAACGAGACTGAACTACACAGCAGCTTGTTTCTGACACTGTTATCATCCTTCTCTTTTATATATTAAAGTTCTGTAAAGGTACCGGAAGAGAACTTCATGCAAAGTGAAAGTTATTTCTCAAAATAAGTGTAAGTCTTGATTTCGTTTTTCGTTGGAGGGAAAATCATGACCCAAAGTTCATCAGTTTCTGTCAGTAATCTACAATTTATTCAGCTAAACCTTCTGCGGTTTAGAGATGATCAGCATTATCAGCTGTCTTCATCTCACTGGAAGATTTTTGAAGATTAAATAAAGTATACTGATGTAAGTAGACTGATCCTTTCCATATTGCTTCTCAGTATAACCACACATTTTGCTCATATTGACTGATTACTGTAAATCTTAAAAGAGTATCTGTTGGCTCCTCTGAAACACAGTGAGTCATCATGCTACATCATCATGCCTCCTGAATATTTGGCCTAAAAGCTCTCACAGCTCTCATCAATAATTTAACCGGCAGCCTCAGAAACACTAAAATCAGGAGGGGGAGAAGAATGGAACACACACAGAGTCCTTTAAAAAGAGGAAAGTCCATAATTTGATAATTGAATTAATTCATCAAGCAAGAAAACGGAAAATTATTCTCTGCTGTCTGTGAGGATTTACTTCTGTTCTCAGTTTTTCATCATTATAAAGTGAATATTTGGGGGGTTTGAACTGTTTGTTGGACAAATTAAGACGAGCACAGCCCAACTTGATATGTATAGACCTGAAGGCTTTATAGAAAAGCAAAAAAAAAGAAAGGTTGATTATGAAAACTGTAAAGTTTAAGGATTTTGTTAAAAGGAACCCTGACTATTAAGACAACTGAACACCTCCGTGTTAGACAATGCTCTTCATCATCATCAAAAATCACCACATGAAGAATGGAGTTCATCCTTCCAGTAGAGTTCACATACTGTAGGATCAAGGATGGATGGATGCATGGATGGATGGATGGATGGATGGATGGATGGATGCATGGATGGATGGATGGATGGATGGATGGATGGATGGATGGATGCATGCATGCATGCATGGATGGATGGATGGTTGGTTGGTTGGATGGATGGATGGATGGATGGATGGATGGATGGATATATATATATATATAGATGGATGGATGGATGGTTGGTTGGATGGATGGATGGATGGATGGATGGATGGATGGATGGATGGATGGATGGATGGATGCATAGATGGATGGTTGGTTGGATGGATGGATGGATGAATGGAGGCATGGATGAATGGATGGATGGATGGATGGATAGATGGATAGATAGATGGATGGATGGATGGATGGATGGATATATATACATATAGATGGATGGATGGTTGGTTGGATGGATGCATGGATGGATGGATGCATAGATGGATGGTTGGTTGGATGCATGTATGGATAGATAGATGGATGGATGTATGTATGGATAGATGGATGGATGGATGGATGCATAGATGGATGGCTGGACTGCATTGATTTTTTAAACAAAAACATGTCAATATCATTTATCATATTTAAATTTTTCTTTCACCTTTAAACCAAACCAGTCAAATTCTTTACAGTTCAAAGCAGTTAAGATAAAACAAACTGATCCCACAGCGGTTATAAAGACATGGTCACACTGAAACCACACAGCTGCATGTAAAAGGAAGAATAGAGTTCATAAAGGGCCAGTGTGAGATAAATAAAATAAAGAGTTTTTCCAGTAGAGCCCAAGAATATAAATATAGAGCTGAGTCCTCGTTATGGCTCCGTGGAAACTGTCACAGTTGCTCTTCTTCACTTTCTTTACCCCAGAATACGTTCAGGCAGCAGCAAGTCTTTTTTCGCAGCTTTATCTGTCACCATGGAGACGTAAAAACAGATGCTTCACACCTTCAACCACATCCGTTGGCCACGGGGTGGTTAAACACACACACCAACAAACACACACACACACACACACACACACACACACACACAGTAGCAGGAAGTGAAGCCTGAAAACCAGCTTCTGGACTGAAAGCTGAAGGCGAGTCGGACTGAACCTCTCAGCCCAGACTGACCAGGATGGTTTTGAACCCAGTGGTCTCCTAAAATCTGCCCGGCTGTGTGCGTTTCGGGAGGTGAAACGCAGGTGAGCGTGCTGCAGTGAAAGCCTCAGCTGCACCACAGGCCACTGCTCTAACCAAACCACACAGCCCTGTTCCTGTTTTCAACTCGAGGCAGGTTTACAGAACATGTGAGGTGACTTCCCAGAGACGGAGCTGCTGTTGAGTTAGACACCTTCTGATTGGCTGAGTTAAACCTCACAGTGGGGGGAAGACAAAAAATAACAGATTTCGGGTAAAGGTCAGCTCCTCTCTCTCTGAATACTCTACTGAACCCCAACCCTCAGTTTATATGCAGTAAATAACCCTAACCCTAACCCTACCCCCCCCCCCCCCCCCCACCCCCTAATGGAAGCAGTCTATATAGAGTGGAGAAGGGTAATGTGGGACACTTTTTGCAATTCTGACTTGTTCATCATATTTACATATGAATCCAGCTCATTACATCAACACCTAACATCATTATGAAATCCCCAAGATGTTTCCTTGTTAAATCAGAAGAATGACTAATGTATTAAAGGCTCACTTTTATTAGCCTCAGCCTACACCTTTTTGGTCAGAAACTGCTTTATGTATTTATTTTTCTCTTTGTTTGTTAAGGATGATGACGACTCTGGAGTAGAAGCAGTTTGAGTATCTAATGCTTTGATTCTCTCAGGCTCTGTGGTGGCAGAGTGATCCAGTGAGAGCAGGGAGTGATCACTATTTCCTCTCCATGTTGACTCCACTGATGTTCAGAGAAGAGAGGAACTCATTGTGCGGTCGGCTCTTTGATTTTCTTGGTGTCATACCATCTGCCACAACACCACAGCTCCCAGTACCTCTCAGTACCTCTCAGTACCTCCCAGTGCCTCCCAGTGCCTCCCAGTACCTCTCAGTACCTCTCAGTACCTCCCAGTGCCTCCCAGTACCTCTCAGTACCTCCCAGTACCTCCCAGTACCTTTCAGTCTTTCCCAGTACATCCCAGTACCTCTCAGTACCTCCCAGTGCCTCCCAGTACCTCTCAGTACCTCCCAGTACCTCCCTGTACCTCCCAGTACCTCTCAGTATCTCCCAGTACCTCTCAGTACCTCCCTGTACCTCTCAGTACCTCTCAGTGCCTCCCAGTGCCTCCCAGTACCTCTCAGTACCTCCCAGTACCTCCCAGTACCTCTCAGTTCCTCCCAGTACCTCCCAGTACCTCTCAGTACCTCCCAGTACCTTTCAGTTCCTCCCAGTACCTCCCAGTACCTCTCAGTACCTCCCAGTGCCTCCCAGTACCTCTCAGTACCTCCCAGTACCTCCCTGTACCTCCCAGTACCTCTCAGTATCTCCCAGTACTTCTCGGTACCTCCCAGTACCTCTCAGTACCTCCCACTACCTCTCAGTACCTCCCAGTACCCCTCAGTACCCCTCACTACCTCTCAGTACCTCCCAGTACTGCTCAGTACCTCTTAGTACCTTTCAGTACCTCTTAGTACCTCTCAGTACCTCTCAGTACCTCCCAGTACCTCCCAGTACCTCTCAGTACCTCTCACTACCCCTCAGTACCTCCCAGTATCTCCCAGTACCTCCCAGTACCTCTCAGTACCTCTCAGTACCTCTCACTACCTCCCATTATCTCCCAGTACCTCCCAGTACCTCCCAGTACCTCTTAGTACCTCCCAGTACCTCCCAGTACCTCCCAGTACCTCTCAGCACCTCCCAGCACCTCCCAGTACCTCTCAGCACCTCCCAGTACCTCCCAGTACCTCCCAGTACCTCCCAGTACCTCTCAGCACCTCCCAGCACCTCCCAGTACCTCTCAGCACCTCCCAGTACCTCTCGGTACCTCCCAGTACCTCCTACTCCTACTCCCACGAAAAGACTGATGCTGTTTAATCCCAGGAACATTGTACACATTGTATATAGTATCATGAATTTATGTATGTTGCAGATTATTTTACATAGAGATGGTTTATTATATATTTATATATATAACATATTTTATTTTTTTATTTGATCACTTTCACCATTATGTGGCTGTGGATCAATAAATAAACCATATCTTACTTTAGATTACAGAGAATCATCCTGATATTAAAACTCTTGTGAAGTTTGATAATCATCATTTAAAAATAGGTTAAAATAATAAAGATCTTATTGAAGTAAAACTACTTGCAAAACTAAGTTATAGTTCATGTTCAAGTTTATTTATCATAGCAGACACATGTAACTCAAAGTGCTTTACAGACAGAATAAAGTATGAATAAAAACATTAAAACAGGCACACAACTAATAAAAGCTCAATTAAACAAAAATGTCTTCATCTTATTTTTAACCCTTGTATCCCGGGTCAGATTGACCATATCTGTTTTGACTGTTCCTTCCTTCCTTCCTTCCTTCCTTCCTTCCTTCCTTCTTTCTTTCTGTTCTTCTTTCCTCCCTCCCACCTACCTTCCTCCCTTCCTTCCCTCCTCCCTTCCTCCTTCCTTCCTTCCCACCCTCCCTCCTTCCTTCTTTCCTCCCTCCCTCCCTCCCTCCTACCTTCCTCCCTCCCTCCCTCCCTCCCTCCCTCCCTCCTTTCCTTCCTTCCTTCCTCCTTTCCTACCTTCTTTCTCCCTTCCTTCCTCCTCCCTCCTTTCCTTCCTTCTTCCTCCCTTCCTCCCTCCTTTTCTTCCTTCTTCTTCTTCCTAACTTCCTTCCTTGACTCGAGGACGACAGGAGGGTTAAAAGAACATCATGTTAGTGCAATTCCAGTTCAGCAGGTGGGATGAGATGGGATTTTATGCTCATAACACTGACAGATGAGTCAGCAGTTTATGAGAGGAAATGTTTCCCTGAACATAAAACCTGGTCGACGAGAATCGCTGGTTCAGAAACTAACAGAAAACACTGCACAGCAAAAGAAGAATGGGTCCTTTGGTTTCTGGAAAGGAGTCCAAGGGGGAAAATAACTCCTCACAATCACCAACTTATTCTATTTAAATGATAAAAGAAGCGAATCCAAAACAAAAAGGAAGCAAAGTTTGGGTGTCACTGGAAAGGAGGGATGTGGGAAAGGAAGTTGGTTGACAGAGGAAACTGGAAAATAACTGGTGTCGACTCTCTCTAACAAACCAACACAGCAGAGAGGTTAGTATAGAACAGGGGCGTCAAACATGCGGCCCGCGGGCCAGATACGGCCCGCTGAGGGGTGCAATCCGGCCCACTTGCCATCCAGTGCTATTTTCCTTCCTTCCTTCCTTACTTCCTTCTGTCCTTCCTTCCATCTGTCCTTCCTTCCTTTCTTCCTTCTGTCCTTCCTTCCATCTGTCCTTCCTTCCATTCTTCCTTCTGTCCTTCCATCCATCTGTCCTTCCTTCCTTCCTTCCTTCTGTCCTTCCTTCCATCTGTCCTTCCTTCCTTTTTTCCATCTGTCCTTCCTTCCATCTGTCCTTCCATTCTTCCTTCTGTCCTTCCATCCATCTGTCCTTCCTTCCATCTGTCCTTCCATTCTTCCTTCTGTCCTTCCATCCATCTGTCCTTCCTTCCTTTCTCCCTTCCTTCCTTCTGTCTGTCCGTCCTTCACTGTCTCTCTTTCCTACCTTTCTTCCCTCCTTCCCATCTGTCCTTGCTTCCTTTATTCCTTCTGTCCTTCCATCAGTCTTTTCTTCCTTTTTTCCTTCTGTCCTTCCTTCCATCTGTCCTTCCTTCTTTTCTTCCTTCTGTCCCTCCTTCCATCTGTCCTTCCTTCCTTTCTCCCTTCCTTCCTTCTGTCTGTCCATCCTTCACTATCTCTCTTTCCTACCTTTTGCCTGTCTTTCCTTCCTTCCTTTCTTATTTCCTTCTTTCCTTCTTTCCTTCCTTCCTTCCTTCCTTCCATCTCTTTAATGATCCGGCCCACATGAGATCAAATTGGTCTGTATGTGGCCTTTGAATGAAAATGAGTTTGACACCCCTGGTATAGAACCTTTCACAGAATAAAAACATGCAAAATGAGACAGAAGCAAGGAAATAAAACATAAAGATATAAAAGCAGAAACACACACAAGAGAAACCAGCACTAAAACAGGGGTGACAAACATGCGGCCCGCGGGCCAGATACGGCCCACCGAGGGGTGCGATCCAGCCCACTTGCCATCCTGTGTTCTTTTCCTTCCTTCCATCTGTCCTTCTCACCTTCCTTCCTTCCTTCCTTTCCTTCCTTTTTTCCTTCCTTCCTTCTGTCCTTCCTTCCATCTGTCCTTCCTCCCTTCTTTTTTTCCTTTTTTCGTTCCTTCCTTCCTTTCTTCCTTCTGTCCTTCCTTCCACCTGTCCTTCTTTCCTTCCGTTTTTCCTTCCTTTGTTCCTTCCTTCCACCTGTCCTTCCTCCCTTCCTTTTTTCCTTTCTTCATTCCTTCCTTCCTTCTGTCCTTCCTTCCACCTGTCCTTCCTCCCTTCCTTTTTTCCTTACTTCGTTCATTCCTTCCTTCCTCCCTCCCTCCCTTCCTTCTATCTGTCTCTCCGTCCTTCACTGTCTGTCTTTCCTTCCTTCGCTTCTTATTTCCTTCGCTTCTTATTTCCTCCCTTCCTCCCTTCCTTCCTTCCTTCCTTCCATCTTCTTAATGATCCGGCCCACAGATCAGATTGGTCTGTATGTGGCCCTTAAATGAAAACGAGTTTGACACCTCTGCACTAAAACATGAAGGTGAAAGTTAATTTAAACAGGTGAGTCTTCAGCTGCTTTTTACAAACGTCTACAGAAGCTGCAGATCATAAAACCAAAGGAGGGGAGTCTCTCAGTGTTGGCCTCTGTAAGTTATTACAAGACCCTCAACCTCCTGTGAGACCCTGCATCCTCACACTTGATTCTGCTGCTACTTTAATCTGTTGTCCTCCTTCATATACACGTTTTCTGCCATCTAGTGGTAGCAAACGCACATTACATTAACCCTCATATACTGTTTGGGCCTTTCACAGTACAATTTAAGAACCACCAATCATTGATAAACATCAGATAATTAATAAACTGGTGATGAATCCGTAATGAGGCTCTCAGAGAGCAGAGAGAGTGTAATATTTAATTTTTCTGCTTTTTGTTGATGGAGAAAAATATTTGCAATCACACTTTATAATAGTCCATTGTTATATAAACACTGGAGGACAGAACACTTTCAATGAATGATGGAGATGAATAAACGTATATATGAATGGTGGTTTTTAATTTTGTTTTTAATAAATAAGAGTCAAACACTCAAAAAAATGTGTATCAGCTGCAAAAAAATGTTTTTAAAAAGTTGAAATATATCCATTTTTGTCAATTCTGTAGTATCAGGGCCAGACAAAAAAAAAAAGTCTAGAACAAGAAAAAAAAAAGAAAAAAAAAAAAGAAAAAGTCCGGCACAAGAAAAAAAGAAAAAAAAATTTCGGCACAAGGAAAAAAAGGCAAAAAATATAACCAGAAAAAAAACAGACATTCTGATTGATATACGTATAAATAAAAAGCAAAAAAAAAAAAAAAAAAATTAATCCAGAGGTCCAGCACACGAAAAAAGAAAAAAGAAAAAAGAAAAAAGAAAAAAGAAAAAAAAACAAAAAAAGAAGTCCGGCACAAGAAAAAAAAGCTAAAAAAGAATTAAATTAAAATTTGGCACAAGGAGAAAAAAAGGCTAACAAAAAAAACAAAAGCAAAAAAGTGTTTTGTCAGAAACTCACCACCATGTTGGAGGAGTCAGTAAAAGTAAAAACCAAACCACCTGTTCCTCTTTTAACAGGGTTGTTCTGTAAAATGGGGCCAAGTTAAAAGAGGTGGAAACTGTCTCTACGTTCTTTCTCTAACTTCCAACATGGCGGTGATACTCTTTAAAACTTCACACTTACACACAATAGAGGTGGAAGAAGTACTCAGATAATTTACTGCAGTAAAACTACCAACACAGCTATTTAAATATACTCTATTACAGTAAAAGTACTGCAGTATTATGAGTGATATGAGCTATTGTTCCTCTCTGTTGTGAGTGTTGATCAGTTGTGGTCATGGTTTTTCTTCACTAATTATCCTGTCATTACAGATCCTGTCACCCTCATCAGCTCACTCCCCTCACCTGTGCTTCCCCGCCCATCTTCACACCTGGTTACAATCATCATCAGTTCCCCTTCATATACAGGCCCATTTCCACTTGTCCTCTGCCAGATTGTCTAGTGTTTTCATGCTGTCTTGCCTGGTTCCCGATTTTTGGATTTTTGCCTGCTCCCTTGGGTTTGTCTGCCTGGTTTTGACTCTGATTAAATATCTGTGGACTCTGAAATATCTTCCTGTTGTCATGCTTTTGGGTTCCCTGCCTCCTGAGCTGTTACAAGTGTGGAGCTGAATAATGAGTCTGTGAATCATCTCACCTAACCACACAGCTGCCTACAATCAAGTCATCAAAGCCGTCCACACCAGACCTCCACATCAGATTTGAGACTTTTTGTAAAATTTCCTGTAACAACAAACCCACCAGTTCTTTGATCTGCACATTGATTCAAAAGAAAACTTGAACTTAATTCCTGCAGAGCTCATAAAACATCATAAACTGAGAATAGCAGCTGCAGAATCAAACATTTTTCAGCTGTAAAATCCTGGAGGAACTGAAAGTTTGTTCATCAACCTGCTGAGTTTCTTTATTCTTTCACCTGTGTTAAGTTCAGTTCAGAGCTTTATTATCCCTCGAGGGGAAATTTGGTTTGCAGTGACAGTAACAAAAAACTAACACAACAACCATAACTAGATAAATAAACAGTGACATACAACCAAACTTAATAAGAACAATCTCAATCTGAATAAAATAAATGTTTTTAGGGTTTGTACAGGTTAACTGTATTGATTGCATGTGGGACAAAAGAAAATTTGAACCTATTTGTTCGAGCTCGAGGTTTCAACCTCCGTCCAGACAGCATGGGGATGAATTCCTCCAAAAGTGGATGATCAGAGCTGGACATGATTGACCGTGCTTTCTTTAAGACAAGCCTGTCAAAGATCTCTGAGAGAGAATGCTGCTGCATGCCAATTACCTTACTGGCTTCTGTCACTATTTTTTGCAAGTTTCCATAAAATGAGATTAAGCAAAATGTTAAAATAAACTCAGTAAAAGCTTTATAAAATAAAACCATTAAAATCTTGTCAACATTAAAAGAATTTTGTCTGCTCAGAAAGTATAATCTCTGCAGGCCCTTTTCGCAGATTGTTGAAGTGTTGAGATCATGAGTCGGTTTTTATCTATCACCTGTGATAAGTTTTCATAAATTTCCCCACCAAAATATGACTTCATATTCAATTCAACAAGCTGAGCTCAGAGACCTCACATGTCCAACAGAAAGTCTGCATTACAAAGTGGAGGTGTGGTGTTATAAAGACACTGGTGTTTATGTTATGTTTGATCCATACTGGGCATTAAATATCAGGAGATGAAATACTTAATAAGTGGAGTAGTCCTTTAAAGTCCTGTAAATGTTACCTGTTGACTTTAAAGCAGATTGACCTTTAGTTATAAATCTAAATGACCAGCTTTAATGTAGTCTAAAAGGAGGTCCAGTCCTCCCAGTACCTGCAGTAGAATAAATGATCTTACCTGTGATGATCCCAAACAGCATAAGAAGGAAACACATTTAAACTTAAATGAACTAAACTGTATTTACTGTTAAAGATCATAGAGAACAAAGTCAAACAGAAACTCATTTTTTCAGAAACATCATTTTATGTTGTTGATAGAAAATAATCACAATTGTTTTGTTAGAAAAATGACTCACTTGTTAAATATATAGTAAACTATAAATAGTTATACTATACAGGAAGCCCACAAGTGATATGAATAATATTACAAGGCAAAAAACCCCAAACATTCATACGAAAATTGTAATAAAATGAAAAATACTGCCGTTAACAGTTTCTGCCACTTGGTGTTCAGAGGTTTGAAGTTGACATATTCTCTGTTGTTCCTGAAAGACAGAAGAAAGATGATATGTGTAGTACTGCAGTGCTTAGTGTCTATAACTGTTGACAGGTAGACTTCACTCACCTCTGTCAGTGTTTCCAAACTCTGGAGGTGCCTCAGTTCGAGCTGTAACAGTTGGAGAATAAAAAGACGAAGAAGAAATGGTAAATGGACTGTACTCATAAAGCGCCTTTCTAGTCTTTTTGACCACTCAATGCGCTTTTACATTCACACACATTCACACACTGATGACAGGAGTATACAGGGTGCCAACCTGCTCATCAGGAGGAAACCAAAATTCACACACATTCATTGTTGCATCATAGAAATGCCGTGTAACAGTTGTAGACACAGACGGATCTTTAGGAGGAACTCACCTCTGTGTTTCAGACAGTAAATGATTAATCCTGTCAGCAGCAGCACGCTGATGCCACAGATTCTCAGCAGATTTATCAGCAGAGTTTTACTGGTTTTACTGGCTGGATAGCTCCACTCTGCCACGCCCAGCTCGCTCTCCGCCCTGCAGGTGAACACCGGCTGCTCCTCCGGGTACGGGATGGAGCTCGCCACCCGGTACGGGATGGACTGAGAGGTCTGGACCTGGTCAGCTGACAGAGGTGTGGAGCCTGACAGCCAGGTGATGGTGGGCAGCGGGTTGCCCTCCACCTCACACTGCAGCCTGCGGGTAGTGCCGTTTGAGCTGGAGTTCATCTGCACCACAGAGAGGCTCAGGATCTGTGGTTTCACTGTGAGAAAAGATTTATTTACATTTATTTTCTGTATTTAAAAGTCTTTATGTTTTGTTTCCAACAGCAAAAAAATAAATCCTCTATTTCATTGAGAAGTTGAACATTTGGAGTAAAGGAGAAAAAGAAGTGAAATCCTGCTACCAGAGTTAATTTATGTAGAAGCTGGCCAATCAGAGCAGAGTGGGCTCATCAGGAGGGGGGACTCTTAAAGAGACAGGAGCTAAAACGGCCTGTTAACAGACGGCTGAACTGAGCGGCTGCATAAAGGACCAGTAGAAGACAAATAAGGAGTTTTTAACTGGAAATCATGTAAAGATATTCCAGTAGAGACACAGAATATTAATACAGAGCTGGAGATAAAGTCAGTGCCTTTTTTATTCAATATTGACTTTGCATTTTGCTGACACCCCTGTTTGAATATTTGGGATGTACAAACACACTTTGATATATTTAAAGGATAAACTGAAGGTGGCGATAATGTCCAAAGGTTCAGTAAAGAGCTCTGATCCTAATCATCCAACAATGGCCACCAAGATGCACAAAATAAATATCCATAAAATTAGTCCATAGATAAAAACAACAAATCTATTTTCCACCATACAAACTGTTACAAACATCAACAAAGGAAGACCTCACCTGTAACCTGAAGATTTGTCTCTTTCTCGTAAGTCTCCCTCCATATCGTTCCGTCCAGCTCCACTCTGCAGTAATAAGAACCGTTATCACTCAGCTGCACCTTCCTGATGAGGAGCGACAGCTCTCCTTGCCGAGGGTCTCCATACAGAGAATATCTGTGTCCTGGTCCTGAACAGTCACCGAGTCCTCCTGTTGAGTCGTTTTTAACTGAACATTGTAAAAACGACTTCTTGGAATATCTGGCCCGCCATTTAACTGTGATCATTCCTGAGTAGTGCTGCTGTCCTGGATGAGTGAAGGAGCAGCTGAGGACGGCGTCTTCTCCTCTCCACACGCTGACCAACGGAGAGACGGTCATGTTCCAGGAAGCTGAGAGAGAACCTGAACATCAAAAATTTTACTTTAACTTTTTCTCAGAAATCTGTGCAGAGGTTCATTGAAATGTACTAAAATACATTTATCATCTAATTCTACGATCCTTCAAAGGGTCAAAGGGTCACTTTTGGGCATCAACAGATTCCTGCGACCTGCCAGTCAAGGATCACATGACCAAAAGACACAGACGAAGGTCTCATGAAGCTACCGTCTTTATAGCATGTCTACTTTTACTGTAGAAGAAGAACATGCAGTGAAGTTTCACTTCCTCCAGGAAATAGTACATTATGACTATAGCTATGTATCTGTGAGACAGAGCGATGACCGTCACCACGGTCTACACCTTGAATGATGCCATCATCTCCATATCCTCGAGACCATATAACAACAAAGTCATGTGACCGACCTTAAGGAGGCTTGACTCGTCGCCTATAAAAGCATCCAGGTGAGCACGCCTCTTCCTCTTGCCTGGAATGCCTCAGCTGTTCTGATCGTCAAAAAATGGTGACATTATCGTTCGGTCTCATAGATCCACAGCTATAGCCATAACTTACTATTTAATTCGACCTCACTCAGACCATCACCATGGTCTTCACCTTTAATTACTTGTACCATCAGTGTCGCAAAACAGACGACTCCACACCTTCTCACCCTCATCTAGCAGCTGACAAAACAGCAGTGCTCAGTGGAGAGGATGACGCCACGTTGATCCTGTAAAACCAGGAAAAGGTACAGGGGCACTCCATGATGCTGCTGCACAGATGTCAGAGAGAGGGACCCCCCTGAAAGCAGCGCAGGAGGTGGCTAAACTCCTGGTGGAGACCGGGAAGCCCTGCATAGAGTATGCCACAGAAATGGCATTGACACTCTAGTGGGACAGACACTTGAACACAGAGAGCCCCAATTTGCTACCATGTTAAACACACAAACAACTGAGAATGTGAGCATCTCATAGATTAAGTACATGAAATGTAAGTCTGAGGAAGTCGGATCAGGTCGAAAAGCACTGATTTCAATAACTTGGTTTACTGTCTGAGGCAGAAACGCAATAAGCTCCTTTAATGAACTGAGACACCAGAGGATGTCTGCCTACTGAAATCCCTCCCACTGCCTTGTGAAAGAAAGATATAGCAGCAGTGTACACTTTAATGGTGATAGCAGCCCTCCCTGAGCCCAAGAGTGACTGAAGAAAACGGAGAACCAGCTCAATGGGTCACGTAGTTGGGTCGTCCCGTGTATTTCGACACCATGTTGAGAATACCCTCCACTTCGGGTTATAATTGGCATGAGTGGAGGGGGCTTGGGCATGCTCTATAGTTCACACAGCTGCCTTCAATCAAGTCATCAAGCCATCAACACCAATTATCCTTTAACAACAAACCCACCAGTTCTTTGTTCTGCACATTGATTCAAAAGAAAACTTGAACTTAATTCCTGCAATTTCATCACAAAAACAGCTCATAAAACATTGTAATGGGAATTCTTATTATTCATCTTCTCTGATCAAATGAGTAACTATGTCATATGATTAAGTGTGTGTCATAATCTGCTGACCATGACACCACTTATGTTACATGAAATGCTGATTGAGTGAACATCATTGAACATTGAGTGAACATCATGTTAAAATCTACTGATTAACCATTGTCCTGATTGTACACACATTATGACGTGACTATAGTGTTTACATTGTTCTGATGATAGAACAAGGTCATTCTTTCACGAGATAATGTATTGTATATAATCTGACTATTTCCTCTGCTCTGGGCTCGCTGTGCCATCTCACGCTTGAGACAGCAAGGAGTCAGACGACTGAATAAACTAGAGAAAGACAAGGAACGACTTTGTGCTAAATATTGCCAGAACAACATCAATAAACTGAGAATAGCAGCTGCAGAATCAAACATTTTTCAACTGTGAAATCCTGGAGGAACTGAAGTTTGTTCATCAACCTGCTGAGTTTCTTTATTCTTTCACCTGTGTTAAGTTTTCATAAATTGTCCCACCAAAATATGACTTCATATTCAATTCAACAAGCTGAGCTCAGAGACCTCACATGTCCAACAAAGTCACTGGTGTTTATGTTATGTTTGGAGTTTGATCCATACTGAGCATTAAATATCAGGAGATGAAATACTTAATAAGTGGACTAGTCCTTTAAAGTCCTGTAAATGTTACCTGTTGACTTTAAAGCAGATTGACCTTTAGTTATAAATCTAAATGACCAGCTTTAATGTATGTAGTCTAAAAGGAGGTCCAGTCCTCCCAGTACCTGCAGTAGAATAAATGATCTTACCTGTGATGATCCCAAACAGAATAAGAAGGAAACACTGACACATACTTCGGCTCATCATTCACAAGCAACTGAACCTCAAACGTATGAAGAAAGACTAAAATAAACTAAACTGCAGTGTGCCCTCAGATTCAGGAAGTGTTGTGAAAAGTGACGTATGAAACTTTATTCTGTTAAAGGAAGTAAAACCGAAGGAGGCCACACAGGGCATAAGACACTGAAGTACAGTACTTGAGTTTCTAATTTTCATATTAAAAGTGTTAGTGGATTATATTTTTGTAAGCATAATTGAAAAATAAAACAAAATGTGTTAAAAAATCTTGCATTCAAGATCTTACTGAAGTCAAAGTAGAAAAATATTTCTCACAAAACATAAAACCTGGTAGACGAGAATCGCTGGTCCAGAAACTAACAGAAAACACTGCACAGCAAAAGAATGGGGCCTTTGGTTTCTGGAAAGGTGTGTGAGGGGAAAACAACTCCTCACAATCACCAACTTATTCTATTTAAATTATAAACACCCCCCACTGTCACACACACACATTCTTGTTTTTGTGCTTTGGGGGGCCCAAAAGTTTTTTGCCCAGTTGTGGGATCCACCGTTTATACACTGCTATTTAGATGATAAACATCCCTCACTGTCACACACACACACACACACACACACACACACACACACATACACACACACCTGTCTATTTATAGAGTCAATTATACACAGCTATTGTTTGGTGTTAGAAGTAGAACAATTTATAACTAGAAAATTCCAGGGATTTATTTTTTCCTTATGAATGTACTTTATTCTCAATTTAACATCCCTGAAAATATTAAGTAAATGTTATTATCATATTCAACCATAAATAATATTTATTTACACCAATTAATTAAAGTCTACGTCATTTCTTCCACAGACAGGAACATCACTGTTATGAAATTATTAAGTAAATCTTATCATTAAGAGAATATATTTTATTATACTTTTTGTTTTAAATTACTTGGTTGTATGAAATTATATTATGTACATTTTGTTGATCTTCTATTGATAAATGTTGAATCTTTTTATACACCACAAATCATATAGCTACAATACAAAACAATACAAAACAATAACACTATTTATTTTGTCCACAGTGAACTTGAATTAATCACTCCATTCAAGTGAATTAGCTCAGTTAACTGGCAAAACAGACAGACAGGAAATAGCCAATCACAAAAAAGTAGCTCAGTTTCTGCCCAGCAACAGGTTACTAATGCCCTATGGTTGCTAAGGGCAGCTAAGGCCCTACGGTTGCTACGGTGATGTGTGAGAATCTGCTTGGAAATTCTTAAAATGCCCCCAAGAATTTGGCTTCTGACAAGGTCCCGAACAATTACAAACTGTGAGAAAACCGTAACTCCTGTCCAAAAACCGAAAACACTGTGAGAGACACAGAAGCCGGCAAATTCAGTGTTCAGTGTTCAGCAGTGTTTATTTTATTCAGATATTCCTTAAAATGAGCGAGTAAGCTCAGTGTGAACACAGAGTGAGATTCTTTTGAAAAAAAAGACGATTACATTAGGGTCAATGGGGAGTGAGACAGGTATTGCCGGTATAGGTACCAGATCTGCTCGGGTGCCAGATCGGCTCGGGGTCCTGCGCACGCAGATGACGTCACGCACAGGATTAAAAAAAACAAACTTTATTGTACATTCACATAGTTATATAGGCTAGAAAATGCGTGTTAGAAAGGCTAGATTGGCTCGGTTTTCGGAAGCCAATATATATATATATATATATATATATATATATATAGTGTTAGAAAGGCTACATTGGCACGGTTTTCGGGTGTGTGTGTGTGTGTGCGTGCGTGTGTTATCATATAAATTAACAATACCACATAGATATGACGTTATGACCAGATAAATATTTATTAACACTTAACACTAACCCATCACAGTCATTTGTTAGGGCTTTATAAGATCAAAATAATACGAAAGTCGCTCTATCTTCGTCAATTCTATCTTTGTTTCTCTTCGTTATGTCTCCGCTCTCTCCTTCTCCGTCTTCACCCTCGACCTGGCTGTGTATTTCCCTCTTTTTTTATATGGCTGTTACTACAGTTTCCATGGTTACTACCGAATACTGCTGTTCAGCCAATCACAGTGCGTGACGTCATCTGCGTGCGCAGGACCCCGAGCCGATCTGGCACCCGAGCAGATCTGGTACCCACACCGGTCTCAGCCCCCCGTTTAAATTTTGTGCAGACCCCGCCTGTCTACATCACACTTTATGAATCCCAACACCTATGTCTACATTTTGACCAACAATTATTTCTCTCCTCTTTACAGTTTGGCCGTGAGCTCGAGTTAAAAATAAAAATTAAGGTTATATTTTACTGCTTCTCTCACTCAAGCTAACTGACGCTTCCACTCTGACTTTGAAGAAAAAGTGATTTCCACTCCTCGTTTGACTGCTCATAGTTTGAAAAGTTAACATGTTATGTAAAAACAGTTTGGTGTTTTAGAGAGAGCACAAGTTTTCCTCTGTTTTAATGTTTGAATTAAATTTCTATGTGCAGGTATGAGCTAGGTGACATTTTGTGGGTTTTAAAAAAAAAATCCCATTCATTTCCAATAGAGAATTATGCCCGTTTTTTTTGGGAATAACTTTGGGAAAAATTGGAATTTCAACACCAAAAGTAATAGCACCACTTTCCCAATCGAGCCGCACGTTTTGATGTATATGTTGATTAACCTGTTTATTTGGTTTGTTAATAGTTTTTAGCTTTAAAGAGAAGTGTCTTGTGATCATTGTGCATATGTTATTATGATAAATGGCTGATCCAAATAATCAGAGCTCAGACTGTACTCCTTCACTTTTCACATTTTATTCTTGGTTGAGGCTAATTTGACAGTTTGGTTATTGTTCCCAGTTTGCGGGTGGTGCCCCAAATTAATAATTACAATTGATTATTCTTTAATTTCTTATTAATAATTATTTATGATAATGATTGATTATTATTAATGACCAAACCCCTTGTGATGAGGTCCCAACAATAAATAAAATGATCATTATATGAAATACTCTTTTATTTTTCATTTTATAACTTTTACATAAAAAATGCAAATACCTTCTTATCAAATATATATATCAACATAAATATAGCCTTGTTTTGTTACAAAAATGACTAACTTTAGTATACTATAAATAGTTATACTAAAATAGTATAACAGGAAGCCCACAAGGGAGTCATTTTTCAACCATTCATTCATATGAAAACTATAATAAAATGAAAAATACTGCAGTTGGCAGTTTCTGCCACTTGGTGTTCAGAGGTTTGAAGTTGGAATATTCTCTGTTGTTCCTGAAAGACAGAAGAAAGATGTGTGCTATATTCATTTGTTTTAATATTTTCATCATATTTATGGTGAATTATTCAAATGTTTATCAAACCTTGCTCACTGCTGGTCGTTCAAGAGAGAGTAGACGATGCCTGAAATGACAAAGTTTTAAAACCTGGCTTCAACCACATCTTTATATTCAAATGTAAACATACAAAGTGATTTAGTGCCAGCGCCATCTAGTGGTTTTCTGTACTGTGTGTTAACACTATATCATCTGGGCCTATAGTTATCAAGCTTATCGAGCAGGAAATCTTTACTAACTGGTCAAAAATCCTCTAAAAGCATCTTATGACTGAACATCTCTGCTGATATGAAGGAGCTTCAGAGGAATCCTGGTCTGTGAGGAGTTTGACTCATTCAGAAAGAGGAGAGATGTTTTATGAAAGCCTGGTGAGAATAATCTTATTGAAAACAGTGACGTCACTCTCTGAGGAGTCGTCAGAGTCAGACTACATACATGTGTATGAAATGCGACTGCGTGATTCTGACAGGTTTTGATCAATCTGGGCTCGTTCTGCTCTGTCAGGACTCCACAGGTAGATTAAACTCACCTGTGTCTTCATGAGGCTGTGTGGAGCTTTGAAAAGTGGCATGTTGAGCTGTAGATGAAAAAAAACAAAGGTAATCAATTTAGCAGTAGATTGTGTGCTAAATATATTGGAAGTTCACTTTGAAAATAGAACAAAAACTTGCGCTGCATGATTTTTCCTTTATAAACAGGAAGTGTTTGAAGTTTGTCCAGTAGCCTACAGAAGCATTTGATTGACATTCGTTGATCCCGCCTCAAATACAAGGAAATGAACGGCTCCTCGCCAGACCCTACCTCACTTGTGGTACGGTCTGGCTACGTGTTTACAGTTTCTGTGTATCAAACTTAACTTCCCAGCCAGCATGTCCACGTGGGCCCCACATGGGTTAAATGTGGGCTCCTGTGTGTGAGTACTGAGTGGTCTTGAACTGGACACATTTTCTGGGTCCCACATGGTTTCAGAAACATGGGCCCACATGTGTAACTCACCCAGCTGGGCCCCACCTGAAAGTCAGCGAGAACCCACTTGAAGCCCATATGGGCAAACACAGGTGGGCCACGCGGGAAACTGCAAACAGACCCACTTGGGACCCACATTGCAGCCCAGCTTTAACCCCACATGGACATGCTGGTTGGGAATGGGATATAACCATATTAATCTGTAACAGCTGAGAGGACTCACAGGAAGTGGAGTACTGCAGGGAGACAGCGTAGTAAAGATGAGGCTCAACGTCGCCGGCTGCTGGACCTTCAGAGCATTGCAGTCGATGATTCTCCACTTCAGACACATGAGAACAAACACAGCACAGATTAAAGTGGAAGGTTTTTATTTTATTGGTAAATGATAAATGGACAGTTTCAGGTTATTCAGTTAAAATTTGTGCTACATTTGGATTGAAACCTAACATGACATCATCACATGATACCTGCAGTCCTCCTCTTATTAATAAAGGTTGACTTACCGACTTCATTGTTTTCATAAACAGGAGAAACATCAGCTCCAACTGAGAAGAAATACATTAAAAATATGATTATTCTGATAATTTCAGAATAAAGTGACATTTTTAAGTTCATGACAGGTTGAGGAGCAAATTATTGTCAAAATCCTGCTTTTTTATAATAATGTGACTTAATGTGAAAACTGAGACATTCTGGTTGTATTTTGGTCAAGTTTCATAAAAGTTTAGTGGAATATTTGAAGTGTTTTATCAGAAACTCACCAACATGTTGGAGGAGTCAGTAAAAGTAAAAACCAAACCACCTGTTCCTTTTTTAACAGGTCTGTTCTGTCAAATGGGGTCAAGTCAAAACAGGTGGAAATGTTCTCTACGTTCTTTTTCTAACTTCCAACATGGCGGTGATACTCTTTAAAACTTCACAGTTACACACAATAGAGGGGGAAGAAGTACTCAGCTATTTAAAAATACTCTATTACAAGTAAAAGTACTACAGTATTATGAGTGATGTAGTATGCAGCATTACAGTAAAAGTACTGCAGTATTATGAGTGATGTAGTATGCAGTATTACAGTAAAAGTACTGCAGTATTATGAGTGATGTAGTATGCAGTATTATTGGTGAGATGATTAATGGGAGAGGAAAGAAGAAAAAACAAAGTTCTGATACACAAATATGTTTTCAGTTTTTGGACTTTTTCTCTAATCTTTGATTTCTGCTGAAATATTGGATCATTTGAACATTTATTGAAATGAAAGCATGTGAGAAGTTTAGAGGGAAGAATCACTATTTGGTGGAGCTGTTAACAACTCATAGACATCTGAAATGTGAGCCGACTACACACTGCTGACTGGTTTCATCTTTAACAATGTGTTGTATTTTAAGCTTGTTGTATTATCCATTGAGTCGAATCTGCATCTGAAAAGTAACTAAAGCTGTTAAATAAATGTAGTTAGCTTCTGTAACTGGAGACAGGTAGACTTCACTCACCTCTGTCAGTGTTTCCAAACTCTGGAGGTTTCTCAGTTGGAGCTGTAACAGTTGGGGAATAAAAAGACGAAGAAGAAACTGATGAATTCAAAAATGTTAAACAAAACATCAGATTTTTAACATGAGGGGAAAAAAACAATTTCCTGTTTCCAACTGTGAGTCAGCGTTGCTTTTGTAACTCTGACCATGACTTAGCTAACCTCACAGCACAGAGAACAGTACAGAGGCAGATGGGAGGGGGGGCAGAGCCTCACCCTTTTACAGAAAGTTAGTTCCTTCGTCATTGTTGCATCATAGAAATGACGTGTAACAGTTTTAGACACAGACAGATCTTTATGAGGAACTCACCTCTGTGTTTCAGACAGTAAATGATGAATCCTGTCAGCAGCAACAGCACGATGGTGCCACAGACTGTCAGAGTTATCAGCAGAGTTTTACTGGCTGGATAGCTCTGCTCTGCCACGCCCAGCTCGCTCTCCGCCCTGCAGGTGAACACCGGCTGCTCCTCCGGGTACGGGACGGAGCTCGTCACCCAGTACTTTGAGGTCTGGACCTGGTCACCTGACAGAGGTGTGGAGCCTGACAGCCAGGTGATGGTGGGCAGTGGGTTGCCCTCCACCTCACACTGCAGCCTGCGGGTGGCGCTCTCTGAGGCGGGGTTCATCTCCACCACAGAGACGTTCAGGATCTGTGGTTTCACTGTGAGAAAAACACCAGGGAGAACATTTATTTTCTATATTTGTATTACTTTAATTAAGTATTTCATTAGTGTTGGTGTCTTTTTTTTCAATATTGTCTTTTGCTGACACACCTGATGGCGGTGATAATGTCCAAAGGTTCAGGATCGTAATCTACCAACACCCAGCCAGCATGGCCATGTGGGTCCCACATGGGGTCAGTGTGGGCTACAAGGGTACTGAATGGGCAAATTTTGTTCTTCTACATGTGAATCCCATGTGGTTTCTGGCTAAATGGGCCCATTTAAGGTCCATTCTGATCCTATTTAGACCCCATATGGACAAACATATGGGGACTACATGGGTCTCACCAAACTGGGTCTCACCAAACTAACCCCTAACCCTAACCTGAAGGGGTTCCACCATGGAAAATGCAGACAAACCCACATGTGACCCAGCCTGGCTAACGCAAGAGAGGTAGGGTCTAGCGAGGAGAGAGGATGCTGGGATTGGTTCCCTATCTCAGGTTAAGATTTTGTCTTGGTGGCCATGCTAACTTTCTGAGCGAAGTGGAAAGAGAGCATGGGTTTACCCAGGCTACTTGGGACCCATATTGCAGGCCAAATTTAACCCTTATGGGGCCCACATGGACATGCTGGATGTACTCTGACTACCATGACGCATCTATACATAGATAAAGACAACAAATCTATTTTCCACCATACAAACTGCTATACTGTTCAACAAAGGAAGATCTCACCTGTAACCTCAAGATTTGTCTTTTTCTCGAAATAACTCCACTTCCCGTCCAGCTCCACTCTGCAGTAATAAGCACCGTTATCACTCAACTGCACCCTCCTGATGAGGAGCGACAGCACCCCTTGCCGAGGGTCTCCATACAGAGAATATTTGAATCCTGGTATTGAACAGCCATCGAGTCCTGCTGTTGAGTCGTTTTTAACTGAACATTGTAAAAACGACTCCTTGGAATCTCTGGCCCGCCATTTAACTGTGATCCTCCCTGAGTAGTCCTGCTGTCCTGGATGAGTGAAGGAGCAGCTGAGGACGGCGTCTTCTCCTCTCAACACGCTGACCAATGGAGAGACGGTCATGTCCCAGGAAACTGAGAGAGAACCTGAACATCAGAGCAAAGAGGTCATGGTCATGTTTGGACTTTAGACCAGCTTTATCTTGTGAGAACAGTAACTGGTTAGAGTACTTTAGTGTTACTTTGTGATTCCTCATCTAGTTTTAGTCCAGACCTCCTTTAAATATAATGACTCCCATCATCACACAGCCAAGTCTTACCCATCATCTGTAAATCTTTACACTAACAGCAGGAATGATAGACACAACATCCCATTTACAGTCTTTATTGGACTAAAGTTATAAACTCCATCCAGGCTTTTAAACACATCTACATCACTGCAACAGATCAACACACACAACTTACATGTTACTGGAATGTTTCTGCTCTTATTTCCTCACACTCATTCTACATAATGGGAATATTTACACCAAGTGAAGGCTTTACCTTCTGAGCTGCCGTACAGGTGAGCAGTGATAGAACCGGAGCACGCAGCCAAGTGTCTGCCTGACAAAAAAGTAGTAATGCTGCCAATTCATGGTGGATTTTCTTCTTCTTCTTTTCTACAGGAATAGTTGGTTAAAATAATAACAAAACATAACTAACAACTGAGAACTTAAACTGTGGATCTAACGTGTTAGGTTACTCATTACATCAAAAAAGTAATCAGATTACTCTAACACATTACCTCCAACACTGGTAATTACTGTAATGATTGTAACTGATTGCTCAGAAATCAGGCAGAGATCTTAAACTATGATCCTACAAAGGGCCAAAGTGTCACTATTGGGCCTCGACAGATTTCTACAACCTGCAAGTCGAGGGTCACATGACCAACAGACACAGCCAAAGGTCTCATTAAGCTAAGGTCTTTATAGCATCTATTTATTCTAGTCTATTTTTACTATACTGTAGAAGAAGAACATGCAGAAAGTTTCACTTCCTTCAGGAAATCCTGATTTTGCTTCAACGTAATTAACAGAAAATTCAACTTCCACAAAGTCTACAAGAAACTTGCATCATTTGCAAGACACCACACATTCAAACAAGCCAGGATCACAGTACAATACATCCAAAGTCAAACAGCAGAGAATGAAAATAAAGAAGCAATTAAAGCATCTTTCACCTTCAGATGTTCAGACCATCACTGAGTAGAACAGAACCTTTAATTTACTGACATATTGTGTTACTGTTAGATCATCTGTCTCTGATGACTCTCTCTCTACATCCAATGAGTCAGTTCTCCAGCTTCTCTTTCCCTCTTCTCCCTGTGTGTGTTGAGTGTTACAGAGCAGACCGATGCACTTCTGGATCTCCCCTCTCTGGACCGTCCTACCTCATCCAAATACAAACTACCTGTTGCTTCCCAGTCTGTGTCTACAGCTGGGTTTACCTTCATTGCTTTTAAAGGCTTTTCCGTGTTTTTGCTCATCTTTCATGGATTTCATGGAACAGTAACTCTCATAAGTCATAATTTCTACATTAAATGTCTAAATCCAAAGATATCTTGCTGTTAAGACAGATAGTGGTTTTGTGGTAACTTTCATCATCACAAACATTCAAACCAAACAAAAGAGGAAGAAGTGAGAATACAAATGTACAAGATGAAAATTAATCTACCTCAAACATGGAAATGAAACTATATTTTTACGTTTCATTGATTTATTTTAATGGCTTTACTGACTGATTTCATTTGGTGCTGATGTTGAGCTGAAAGAAAATACATTAAACATTGGTACTGAGACCCAATATTTCCACCTCAGCAGCACTTGGCGACAGCAGCAAGGAAAACCCTCACCTTTAACCGTTCACATACTGTTCATATCTCCTCATAAAAAGTGTTTCTACCAAATGTTGAAGCACAGATGTGTTCAGAAAGCATCAATAATCAATAATCTGACTGATCAATAAATGTGATTAAACCTTGATTCATGTTTCAGAGAGCAGAGAGACTAAACATCTCCTATCACACAATATCATGTCCTATTTTACCTCAGACATGAAAATATAACATAGACATAATCATTGAAATGTATTTAATGTAAAGGTAAAATGAGCAGAGCTTTGTGGAAGTGTGGGGTTTATTGTAGAAACATTAGAGCCATCAGTCTTCACTGCTACATCATAAAAGTAAATCCTCATAACTACTATCTTATTAAAACTATTAACTATTCATTTCACTAAAACACATGGACATAGATACAGAGATAAGCCACTTCAAGAAAAGTCATCAAATTTCAGAATAAAAGACATTTGTGGTGTTTTCACAAGCTGTTAAATGTCAAAAAGGGTTAAATTTAACCTGAACCGTACGTAAGGGGTTAACATGAAGAAACCTTAAACAGAACTGGGCTCTAAGTCTGCGGCCATCTGCCTCAACCACTGATAATAATAACTTCTGTAATTATTAACCAACAAACATTATTTTACACTGAAAGCTGAGCTCAGAGACCTCACATGTCCAACAGAAAGTCTGCATTACAAAATGGAGGTGTGGCGTTATAAAGACACTGGTGTTTATGTTATGTTTGGAGTTTGATCCATACTGGGCATTAAATATCAGGAGATGAAATACTTAATAAGTGGACTAGTCCTTTAAAGTCCTGTAAATGCCTGTTGACTTTAAAGCAGATTGACCTTTAGTTATAAATCTAAATGACCAGCTTTAATTTAGTCTAAAAGGAGGTCCAGTCCTCCCAGTACCTGCAGTAAAATAAATGATCTTACCTGTGATGATCCCAAACAGAATAAGAAGGAAACACTGACACATCCTTCGGCTCATCAGTCACAAGCAACTGAACCTCAAACGTATAAAGAAAGACTAAAATAAACTGCAGTGTGGCCTCAGATTCAGGAAGTGTTGTGAAACGTGTCATATGAAACTTTATTCTGTTAAAGGAAGTAAAACAGAAGGAGGCCACACAGGGCATACGACACACGCACACGGGTTTCACTGTTTTTTCTGAGTATTTTTATCTTAGTTTTTATGTTTCTATGTATGTGTCAGAGACACAGAGTTATTAAAGTTTAACTCAGTGGTAAAAAGTAACTAAGAACCACTGGACTAAACTAGCTAACTGTATATAAAGTAATGTAAACTAGCTAACTGTATATAAAGTAGTGTAAACTAGCTAACTGTATATAAAGTAGTATAAACTAGCTTACTGTATATAAAGTAGTGTAAACTAGCTAACTGTATATGAAGTAGTATAAACTAGCTAACCGTATATAAAGTAGTGTAAACTAGCTAACCATATATAAAGTAGTGTAAACTAGCTAACTGTATATAAAGTAGTGTAAACTAGCTAACTGTATATAAAGTAGTATAAACTAGCTTACTGTATATAAAGTAGTGTAAACTAGCTAACCGTATATAAAGTAGTGTAAACTAGCTAACCGTATATGAAGTAGTGTAAACTAGCTAACCATATATAAAGTAGTGTAAACTAGCTAACTGTATATAAAGTAGTGTAAACTAGCTAACCGTATATAAAGTAGTGTAAACTAGCTAACTGTATATAAAGTAGTATAAACTAGCTAACTGTATATAAAGTAGTGTAAACTAGCTAACTGTATATAAAGTAGTGTAAACTAGCTAACTGTATATAAAGTAGTATAAACTAGCTAACTGTATATAAAGTAGTGTAAACTAGCTAACTGTATATAAAGTAGTGTAAACTAGCTAACTGTATATAAAGTAGTATAAACTAGCTAACTGTATATAAAGTAGTGTAAACTAGCTAACTGTATATAAAGTAGTGTAAACTAGCTAACTGTATATAAAGTAGTGTAAACTAGCTAACTGTATATAAAGTAGTGTAAACTAGCTAACTGTATATAAAGTAGTATAAACTAGCTAACTGTATATAAAGTAGTATAAACTAGCTCCACCTCCAGCAGCTACAACAGTAACATGCTGCTCTAACACTGATGCTTCACTATTAATAATCTAATGATGTCATATATAATAATATATCACTACTTTTACTGTAATACTGCATACTACATCACTCATAATACTGCAGTACTTTTACTGTAATACTGCATACTACATCACTCATATTACTGCAGTACTTTTACTGTAATGCTGCATACTACATCACTCATAATACTGCAGTACTTTTACTGTAATACTGCATACTACATCACTATAATACTGCAGTACTTTTACTGTAATACTGCATACTACATCACTCTAATACTGCAGTACTTTTACTGTAATACTGCATACTACATCACTCATAATACTGCAGTACTTTTAATCTAATACTGCATACTACATCACTCATAATACTGCAGTACTTTTACTGTAATACTGCATACTACATCACTATAATACTGCAGTACTTTTACTGTAATACTGCATACTACATCACTCATAATACTGCAGTACTTTTACTGTAATACTGCATACTACATCACTCATAATACTGCAGTACTTTTACTGTAATACTGCATACTACATCACTCATAATACTGCAGTACTTTTAATCTAATACTGCATACTACATCACTCTAATACTGCAGTACTTTTACTGTAATACTGCATACTACATCACTATAATACTGCAGTACTTTTACTGTAATACTGCATACTACATCACTCATAATACTGCAGTACTTTTACTGTAATACTGCATACTACATCACTATAATACTGCAGTACTTTTACTGTAATACTGCATACTACATCACTATAATACTGCAGTACTTTTACTGTAATACTGCATACTACATCACTCATAATACTGCAGTACTTTTACTGTAATACTGCATACTACATCACTCATAATACTGCAGTACTTTTACTGTAATACTGCATACTACATCACTCATAATACTGCAGTACTTTTAATCTAATACTGCATACTACATCACTATAATACTGCAGTACTTTTACTGTAATACTGCATACTACATCACTCTAATACTGCAGTACTTTTATTATAATACTGCATACTACATCACTATAATACTGCAGTACTTTTACTGTAATACTGCATACTACATCACTCATAACTTCTTCTACTGCAGGTTTCAGCTGCTGGAGCTCAAAGTAAAGTTAAAGTTGGAATAATATTAATGTTTGAACTATAATGTTGTAAATAATATATATAATGTTGTTTCCTGACTCAAAAAATCAGGAAATAGAAACAGAGGAATGGAAAAAACCCACATATGACACAGAGGCTGAAGCAGCGGATCATACTGAAATGAATCACAAACACACACACACATCCCTGTTGGTTCTCCATCAGTCTCATCATGGATGTCTGGTTGGTCTGCAGCTTTTTGAGTCTGCTGGTATCTGTTACAGGAGGTGAGCTGATAAAACACACACGACACGCTTAGAAACACACACGACACACTCAGAAACACACACAGACACACACACAGACACACTCAAAAACACACATGGACACACTCAGAAACACACACCTAAACGCTCAGAAACACACACAGACACACTCAGAAACACACACAGACACACACACAGACACACTCAAAAACACACATGGACACACTCAGAAACACACACTGACACTCAGAAACACACTCAGAAAGTAGGTAAACAAATAAGTAAATTTGTAACTGACTCCAAATATCCGATGTTTATCGTATGTATATCTGTATAATCACTAGAAAGTACGAGGTTATGAGTGAAGTAATACTGCTGATTGACAATGACTTGGTTGGGTTTTGCCATCACAGTGGTTGGTTGTTTGGGGTTCTGGGGACCCCCAAAGGGACATTATATGGTGTTGTAAGGTCATTTTGAATAAGCAGTTTGTACAAACCCAGCCAGGATGTCCATGTGGTCCCATAGGGGTTAAACCTGGGCTGCAATATGGGTCCCATGTGGGTTTGTCTGCAATTTCCATGGTGACCCCACCTGTGTTTCACCATATGGGCTTCAGGTGAGGCCCAACTCGGTGAGACCCATGTAGGCACCATATGTTTGCCCATATGGGGTCTAAGAAGGATCAGAATGGACCTTAAATGGGGCCCATGTTTCTGAAACAATATGGAACCCACACAGTTTCCCCTGTTTATGCCCACTCAGCCCACTTCCATCCCTTATGGGGCTCATACAGTCAGCCCACGTGGGATTCACATACAGTATGGGGCCCATGTTACTGAAATGTGTCAAGTTCAAGCCCATGCTCAGTATCCACATAGCTGGCATTTAACCAATGTGGGGCCCACATGGGCATGCTGGCTGGGAAGTGATACTGATAGTCACACGGCATGCAGATGTAGGGTATTGGCATTAAAACAGGAAATGTTCATGTTCTGGATGATGACATCTGACATCTATAAATGACAGTAACGTCTGTCTGTCCATTTGTCTGTTATTCACATATCTCTCGAACCGTTCATCCGATTGATTTCAAACGTGACAGGTGTCTTGCTGCCACGTGGCGCGAGTAAGTGCTGTGCCAAGTTTGACGTTGTTTGGATAAAACACTGTGAAAAACACACACGCTGTAGTAAAAACACACGCAAAAACAGATTTTGCACGGACACTGCACTAGTATATATAACTATGAGACGTACAAAGGATTTCTTGGGTTTTCTTGCAATAAACCACCAATTCAAGGGTCAAGGGCATCAATCTGGTGTTGATAATAATCGACAACAGTATCAAAGCCTGATATATTTTATTCCTCTTGATAAAATAAACTATCACAAACTCTCCTCCTCCAGGCCTCGCTGCCGGAGATGACGGCTGGTCCATTCGTGTGCAGCCGGAGGTACGGGCCATAGAGGGTTACCCAGTGGTGCTGCCCTGCACCTTCAGCCACCCACAGCACTCCCAGCATTCCTCCCTGCAGGTTGTGTGGCGTCTGGGCCACGGACAGGGCGCCACCGTCCTGTACCGCTGCACCAGCCGGACCGGAGCCCCCACCTGCGAGCCGGGGCCCCAGCAGGACCAGCGGTACCGGTTGGAGGGAAACCCGCGGGAGCACGACCTGTCGCTACGCATCAACAGCGCCACCCTGCAGGACAATGGACGCTACTACTGCCGGGTGGAGGTCCAGGGCCGGGAACACGTCAGCTTCGAGGACAAGATGGGAACCAGACTGAGAGTGGAAGGTAGGCTTCTACAGAGGGCAGGGGTCAAATATACATAAAAACCACTAGATGCATGTTGGGGGTCTTAGAAGCAAAATGTAAGCTCAACCAAGAAGCTCATTTGTGCAACACATACTGTACTTTCAATAAAGTGCTCTAATAAATTATAAATTGTCTTCTCCCCAATTATGTTGCGTTGCCAAATGCAACTTTATTTGTATAGCACCAAATCACTACAAAGTCATCTCAAGGCTCTTTACACATAGAGCAGGTTCTAAACCGAACTCTTCAGGTTTTAACTTTAAAGAGACCCAACATTCCCACTAGGCATGGGATGATAACTGTGTTCAAGGTTCACCGCGATTTGAAAAAGCCACAATAACCGAAACCGCCAAATTTTCTGTCATACCGTTCCTGAGGTATGAGCTGTTTTTAGTCTGGTCATATAAATCCTTCCTTCCTTCCTTCCTTCCTTTTGTCTTTCCTTCCCTCCTTCCTTTCCTTCCTAATCCCTTTTCCCTCCTTCCATTCCTTCCTTCCTTCCTTCCGTCCTTCCTTTTGTCTTTCCTTCCCTCCTTCCTTTCCTTCCTCATACCGTTCTTGAGGTATGAGCTGTTTTTAGTCTGGTCAAAGACAGGAAGTGCTGGTCAAAGACAGGAAGTGCTGGTCAAAGACAGGAAGTGCTGGTCAGAAACCCCTCAGGTGGTGCAGCTGCAGCGTAGAGTATCACGACCCCTCACTCTGTCATTACAGATTCAGGTTAAATTAACATGTCTGTCTTTATTTTTCTTCCTTTTAGGAACATTTTAGAGCTATTGCGCAATACCGCCATACCGTGAAACCGTGATTTTTTTGCTTATGGTTATCATACCGCCAGAATCTCATACCGGCCCATGCCTAATTCCCACATGAGACACACTTGGTGACAGTGGAGAGAAAAAACTCCCTTTTAACAGGAAGAAACCTCAGAACCAGACTCAGAGTGGGAGAACATCTGCCTCGAGAGTAGAGAGGAGAGAGAGGAAGGAGAGAGGAGAGAGAGAGGAAGGAGAGGAGAGGAGAGGAGAGGAGAGGAGAGGAGAGGAAGGAGAGGAGAGAGAGGAGAGAGAGGAAGGAGAGGAGGAGAGAGGAAGAGGAGGAGAGAGAGAGAGAGAGGAAAGAGAGGAAAGAGAGGAGAGAGAGGAAGGAGAGGAGAGAGAGGAGAGAGAGGAAGGAGAGGAGGAGAGAGGAGAGGAAGGAGAGGAGAGGAAGGAGAGAGGAGAGAGAGGAGACAGAGAGAGAGAGAGGAAGAGGAGGAGAGAGGAAGAAGAGGAGAGAGAGGAAGAAGAAGAGGAGGAGGAAGGAGAGGAGAGAGAGGAAGGAGAGAGGAGAGAGAGGAGACAGAGAGAGAGAGAGAGGAAGAGAAGAGAGAGGAAGAGGAGGAGAGAGGAAGGAGAGGAGAGAGAGGAAGAGGAAGAGAGAGAAGAAGGAGAGGAGAGAGAGGAAGAGGAGTAGAGAGAGAGGAAGAGGAGGAGAGAGAAGCACATTGAAGGTCCGGGACTGGAATCTGTCATCCGGACGTCTCCAGGCCCAGATTACCTGTGAGACCAGAAAGCACAGACAACTCCGGGGAAGAAGTTTAGCTTATTGATGCATTAATAGAACATGAATGTTAATGTCCCAGCTCATCCTCCGATGTTTCTTTGAACCAGTGGTCACCAACCCTGCTCCTGGAGAGCTACTGCCCTGCATGTTTTAGGTATCGCCTCACTCTAACACACCTGATTCTAATAATGAACTTATTATTATTAGCAGCTGAAGCTTGACAAAGGCTTGATAATGAGTTCATTATTAGAATCAGGTGTGTTAGAGTGAGGCGATACCTAAAACATGCAGGGCAGTAGCTCTCCAGGAGCAGGGTTGGTGAACACTGGTTTAAACAACATGCATGGTAGTCTGATAGACCTCTGTAGAACTCCCACAAACATCTGAAATAGACACCACGCTGTGGTTTGTTAAACTAACACTTTTCATTTCCATCACTTACTCATCTGTTCCTCTTCCTGTTGCAGCTCCTCCAAAGATCCTGGATCTGTCGGTGGAGGGCAGCGAGCAGGTGGGTTATAGAGCTCTGTGTCGGGTGCAGGGCTCCCCGCTGCCGGACGTCCAGTGGCTCGGACCGGACGACCTGCTGGAGGGTTCGCCGGTCGGCCCGCTGGCTCAGGAGTCTCCGGCTCGCTACCACACCGTCAGCCAGCTGAGAGACGTGGAGCCTGGGCACCAGTACACCTGCAGCGCCTCCAACCCGCTGGGCAAAGAGCAGGCCACGCTGTACGTCCTGCCCCCCCGACCCCCCATGTCCATGGCCAGAACATCGCCGCCTCTCCTGCTGCTGCTGTCGGTCTGTCTGGGGGCAAAGGTCATCCTGCTGGTGGGGATGGGGGTGTGGATGGTGCAGGGTGGAGCTCTGCAGGGAATCAGCTGCTGGTGGAAGTAACCTGCTCTGATGATAGATACATGTTCATCAGACTGTGTGTGATTAACCCTTTACATACTGTTCATATTATCACTCATAATTAGTCTCTACACCAGGGGTGTCAAACATGCGGCCCGTGGGCCAGAACCGGCCCGCCAAGGGGTACAATCCAGCCCTCTTTCTTTCTTTCTTTCTTTCCTTCTTTCCATCTGTCCTTCCTTCCTGTCTTATTTTCCTTCCTTCTGTCTTTCTTCCCTTTCTTCCATCTTTCCTTCCTGTCTTGTTTTGCTTCCTTCCTTCCTTCCTTCCTTCCTTCCTGTCTTCTCTTCCTTACTTCCATCTGTCTTTCTTCCCTTTCTTCCGTCTTTCCTTCCTGTCTGGTTTTTCTTCCTTCCTTCCTTCCTTCCTTCCTTCCTTCCTTCCTTCCTTCCTTCCTTCCTTCCTTCTTTCCTTCTTTCCTTCCTGTCTGGTTTTTCTTCTATTTATTTATGGATAAAAAGACGTTCACAATCACTATAGTATAGTCCAGGAGAACATTTGATAGAATATGAAGAATACCACCACATGTTTGAATGGTGATTTCTGAATTTTACAATAAACACAGATCAAATTTAGATATTTGCATATTTATAATGTTTATCAGCTGCACAAAAATTAAACAAATTATATATATTTTTTTGTTTTTGTATATTCGGGATCACATTAGGAAAAGTCAACCTAGAGGAAATGTGTAATAGGATGTTTTTTAAAGCTCTCAAATGTTAAAATGGGTTAAATTGGACTCTGAACAATATGTAAGGGTTAATCACATAATCTAAAAGTTTCAGGAGCTTTTTCATCCTGACAGAAAAACTATTAAGTCCTCACAAAATGTTTTATTATAAACTATTATCATCTATTGATTTCTTCTGGAGTGATGCATAGAAATCATTACATAATATTAAGTTATTATTTATGTATTATTGGGAAATATATTTTCCTTTTGCAGTACCAGTCAAAAGTTTGGACACACTTTCCCAATCCCTTAAATGAGAGTGTGTCCAAACTTTTGACTGGTAGTGTATGTTGAAGTGTTTACTTGCTTGTAGACATGAAATTAACCATCAGTCAGATTGTGTTTATTTGCCTCACATATAATAATAATAATAATAATAATAATAATGTGTTTCAGTTCAGACTCTACTCAGTTCATTTCTCTGTAGACTTATATTTGTGTGTAAGTGTGTCTTTCTGTTGACTTTGAAATTAAATTCTATTGAAATAAATGAATTAAAGTGTAAACTGATAATGAAGTTGTGTGGTATTTTATACAATCAAACAAACATGAAGAGACATTTGCTCCAAAACAAGAAACAGAAACATAAATATGAAATAATACACAAACACAGCTGGGTTGAAGATTAAACATTTATTATTGTACAATAAGGACACAGCAAACATACAGGATGACATCATCTCACCTCAACGAGCAAAGAGTCTAAACTATTATATATATATGTGTATATATATATACATATATGAGCCTGTATCATTTTACCCAATAGTAGACGACCACGGAGCAGATCCTACACTCATGCAGCCTTAAAACCAGACCCTCAGGTCATTAATGATTTCTTGACACTTTCCCAGAGTCCCCAAACCCAGGACCAGGACTCTGAGCTTCTACCTGATTTGGATATATATATATATATAGATAGAAGAAGAGCAATGAGCCTTCAACAACGAAACACATTCCACCAGACACACAGCCATGAGAGGGAAGCAGTGATCCTACATCCACACATGGAGCTTTAAAACAAAGTTCAGGAGCAGAGACCCCGCCTCACGCCTCACGCCCCATGCCTTCTCAATTTCCGCACAAGCAGTATTTAAGTCACACCCGGACCACTCTATCGCCCTCCGTCTCATTTCGAATATCCCACCCCTCACCCTCCTTCTAACGTCTTTCTCTATTTTGTTCTATTCCAGGAACTCAGCCCTCATCCCTTCTTCCCTATCCCTCAACCCTACCCATCTACCCTCACCCCTCATCCCTCACCCCTCACCCCTCATCCCTCACCCATCTACCCTCACCCCTCATCCCTCGTCCCTCACCCCTCACCCATCTACCCTCACCCCTCATCCCTCGTCCCTCACCCCTCACCCATCTACCCTCACCCCTTATCCCTACCCCTCATCCCTCACCCCTCATCCCTCACCCCTCATCCCTACCCCTCATCCATCATCCCTACCCCTCATCCCTACCCCTCACCCCTCATCCCTTCTTCCCTATCCCTCAACCCTTTTTCCTTCCACATAATAAATAAATAAAAAACTCATATCTTAGTTGGCGTGGTCTTTGCTAGTGAATCTTAGATTAAAATGATCAAACCAATCGTTGATCCTTCTTCACTTTTACAGTAAGACACAGGCTCATTTCTCACAGTGACACCATCAACACCATCACACAGTACACTGAGTCTCTATAAATGGATTAAAATTATTTATTTAATAACAAATTCAAACAATTATTAAGACAAAAGTGATTTTGAAAGAATCAATCAATCAATGATTTATGCCTACTTCAACCAATAATTCAAAGAAAATCAAAATAAAACGTGTAGAGTTGAAAATGACATCAGCAGTTATTTTAAAACTTTACTTTATGCTTGTGTTGAATAGGGAACTATAATTTATTACCGTTTGGATCAAAGAGAAATGTACAGCTCTTATTGTTTTTTATGCATCCTATAAACCTGATGTTCCATTCTTCATACCTGACATGACCAATGTGTGGTGAAGTTAACGGTTTCTGAATGATTCATAATCATGTTCACTATATTTATAATAATTACTCACAATTTCTCAGAGCCTTTTGACAACATTTAATCAGACATTCCTTCCTTCCTCCTTTCTGTCTCCTTTTCCTTCCTTCCTTCCTACCTTCCTTCCTTCCATCTATCCTTCCTTCCTTGCTTCTTTCATGTCTTCTTTTCCTTCCTTCCTCCTTTCTGTCTCCTTTTCCTTCCTTCCTTCCTTCCTTCCTTCCTTCCTTCCATCTATCCTTCCTTCCTTGCTTCTTTCATGTCTTCTTTTCCTTCCTTCCTCCTTTCTGTCTCCTTTTCCTTCCTTCCTTCCTTCCTTCCTTCCATCCATCTATCCTTCCTTCCTTCCTTCCTTCCTTCCTTCCTTCCTTCTTTCTATCTGTCCTTTCTCCCTTTCTTCCATCCATCTTTCCTTCCTTCCTTCCTGCTTTCCTTCCTTCTTTCCTTCCATCTTTTTAATGATCCGGCCCACGTGAGATTAAATTGGGCAGTATGTGGCCACCGGCCACAGTTTGACACCCATGGTCTAAGTATTTACATCCCTTAAAACTTCTGGAACATTTGGCTTGAAATAGTAAAAATGTTTATATGATTGGAATCTCTGCAGCACATCATGTAGATTATGACTGGTTGGGGAGCTTTTGCATTCATCGCATGACTAAAGCACAATTCAACCCAATAATAGGAAAGTTACAAAAATTAAACAATATTTCAAATTTGGATTGAAACTAATTTACTTTCTAGATTACGTACTCAAGACCCTAAATTACATAGTTAGAAGGCTGTTGTGGGTTTCCAGTGGCTTTAATATAACAGAGGACCATTCATAAAAACACATTTTTTATATCAGAGAACCTGGGAGCATTAAATATTTGGCAGCTTTACTTGAAAAACCACTTCAACAATTAATAGACGATCAAAATGTTAGTAGCTTGACTGACTTATCATTCTTTAGCATAACCACGGCACAATTCAAACCAATATTATTGATTAAATCTAGTTTCTAATGCTTTACTAAGACCCTAAATTATATTAGAGGAATGCCATTGTGGATTTGAGTTTCCAGTGGCTTTAAACCTCTTCCCCCTGACCGCCTGATCGTCTCAATACATGGGTAACAAGACGGGGCTGCTGTAGCAGACGGGACGGGCAGCTTGGCAGCAGTCCTTGTCACTCCAAACAAAATTCTTTCCGGTCTCCAGACTCATGCTGACACACTGGCCGTCCTGCACCGTGCCGGGCTCCCCATCGTCCCAATTGGTGCTTTCAACCGTATCCTTGTTCAGCCAATACCACTCTCCGTTCAGGGAGCTCCGACGCATGCCGATCCACACCTCCCGCAGGTTGTCGTCGTTCGCCTGCAGAATTTTTTCCTTGATCTGTTCCAGGAGTTTGGCTTTGGAGATGCTGACCAGCTCCATGTTGTTGTCTCTGCAGTACTTCAGAGCTTCTTGCCAGCTGGCTGCCTCTTCACCGATTTGTACAACTTCTGCAGTGACGGCGCAACCTCTGAAATCTGGTGAATAGTGAGAGAAGACGAAACACAAGAGAAGAACTCACATTAGAGAGCACTTTTCATAACCCTCCTATTGTCCTTGAATCAAGGAAGTAAGGAAGGGAGGGAGGAAGGAAGGAAGGAAAGGAGGGAGGAAGGGAGGAAAGGAAAGGAGGAAGGAAAGGAGGGAAGGAAAGGAGGAAAGAAAAGGAGAAAGGAAAGGAGGGAGGGAGGAAGGAAGGAAGGAAGGAAAGGAAGAAGGGAGGAAAAGAAAGACGGAAGGAAGGTATGAAAGAAGGACAGATGAAAGAAAGAGAGAAGGAGGGAGGGAGGAAGGAAGGAAGGAAGGGAGGAAAGGAAAGAATGAAGAAGGAAGGAAAGGAGGGAGGAAGGAAGGAGAGAAGGAAAGAAGGGAGGAAGGAAAGAAGGAAGGGAGGAAGGAATAAGGGAGGAAAGGAGGGAGGAAGGAGGGAAGGAAAGGAAAGGAGGAAGGAAGGAAGGAAGTAAGGAGGGAGGAAGGAAGGAAGGGAGGAAAGGAAAGAAGGAAGAAGGAAGGAAAGGAGGGAGGAAGGAAGGAAGGAAGGAAAGGAAGAAGGGAGGTAAAGAAAGAAGGAAGGAAGGTATGAAAGAAGGACAGAGGAAAGAAAGAGAGAAGGAGGGAGGGAGGAAAGAAGGAAGGGAGGAAGGAATAAGGAAGAAAAGGAGGGAAGGAATGAAAGGAGGGAGGAAGGAAGAAGGAAGGAAAGGAGGGAGGAAGGAGGGAAGGAAAGAAGGGAGGAAGGAAGGAGGGGAGGAAGGAAGGAAGGGAGGAAAGGAAAGGAAAGAAGGAAGAAGGAAGGAAAGGAGGGAGGAAGAAGGAGGGAAGGAAGAAGGGAAGAAAAGAAAGAAGGAAGGAAGGTATGAAAGAAGGACAGAGGAAAGAAAGAGACTCCTTACCTGGGGTTTTGCTGATGATAGCTGCTGGGTTCCCAAACAGAGTGCTGTCCTTCTGTCCTACAAAGTAGACCGCCATCTTGGAGTAAGAATGCCAGATGATGGTCTTTCCCGGCAACAAAGTAATAAGCGTTGAGACAAACTCTGTCCCTGTCAGTGTTTCCCACTCCGCACCCTCCAGAGGAAGACTGTGAACATGAACCCCATCAGTACGATCTTTGTGGACTATGATCAGTGCCCTGTTTATCATGCTGGAAATGTAACTGACAACATAACAAGAGCCAAAGTCTGTCTCTGGGATCAGAGTGAGGAGCAAGCCGGGACGGTAGAGAACAGCAGTACCGGTGGTCTCCACCAGGGGTGACTTCGGGTTAAAGGCTTTTACTTTGGTGGATTTTCCCTCTGACAGAAGTACAAATGTTTCAGCTTCAGCATCTGTGGCCAGTACAGGAGGAATAAAGTACTTGAGCTTCTTTTTCTTGGCTGGAGGCAGGAGGGTGTACAGCATCCCACAGGAGCAGTTGTGCCGCATGGCGCAAGTGTGACCAAAGAGGACCGCAGCCGGCTGGTCTGTCTTCACAGTCCGCAATGCTGCCTCTGTATTTAGTAAGATCTGAGCGCTCTCGTAGGGCTGAAGAGGAACTTCACTGGTCATTGCACCTTCAACAGTTATCTTGTTCTCTTGATCTGCATTGACAACAATAAGTCTGAATGGACCTCTTTCAGTGACAGAAGTCGTGACTATGTTAGAGTCAGTGGTTCCTTGGATTGTGGGTACAGGTGGGATGAAGTACTCCGTCCCCAGTTTGTCAGTAGGTATAACCAGAGCCGTCTGCACGCTGCTCTCCTTGAGACTGACGGCGTGGACAGTGATAATCTTGGTGCTGGTAATTTGGAGAGTCCTGTCGGAAATGTCTGTCTTTCTCATCTCCAGTTTATTTACAACTATGATTTCCCGTTTCTCTGCAGCGGACAACGTCAGATATTGGGTTTCGAAGTTAGACTGTTTGATGATGACCTGGGTGTTGCCGTACAAGGCGGTGATATGAACCTGATTTTGGGGGTCAGAAGGATGATAGTAGGCAATGTTCTCTGGAAAAACAGCAATGAAATTCAGGCCCGTGTTGTTTTCAGGTACAGTGGCGATGGATTCTGGGAAAGGAAAAAAGAATGGGCTGAGATCTCTAACATCATATTTCTCCTTAAAGAAAGTGTGAGGGATTTATTGTGTCATGTGTATACTTTAACTTCTGTTAAATGCCTAAAGGACATACAACGACTTTTCTTTATATGCTTTATTACTCTGTTCTTCATAATGGCCACTAGGAGTTACAGTATAAAAACTGAGGATGTGTTTCCTTCTCCGTGCTGGCATGTAAAGAGTTAAGAGAAAGATTAATCGCTCAGTGTTTTTAATTCTTCAGAGAAACATCAACTCTTAAGAAATTCTTCTACAAAGGAAACAACTACCACAGCTTGAGGCCAACGCAGACGTACCTTAAAGTGTTAAAAGGGTAGACAAAATAAGTTTAGGCTTCAGTCTACACCAAGGGGGGTCAAACTCATCTTCATTCAAGGCCCACATACAGCCAAATTTGATCTTATGTGCGCCGGATCATTAAAAAGATGGAAGGGAGGAAGGAAGGAAGGAAGGAAGGAAGAAAGAAAGGAAGAAAGGAAGGAAGAAAGGGAAGAAGAAAGGAAAGACAGATGGAACAGGACAAATGAAAGAAGTAAGGAAGGAAGGAAGATAGTGGGTGGAAGGACAGAAGGAAGGAAGAAAGGAGGAAGGGAGGAAAGGAAATAAGGGAGGAAGGAAGGAAGGACAAATGAAAGAAGTAAGGAAGGAAGGAAGGTAGTGGGAGGAAGGACAGAAGGAAGGAAGAAAGGGGGATGGAGGAAGGAAAGAAGGAAGGGAGGAAAGAGAGAAGAAGGAAAGAAAGAGAGAAGGAGAGAGGGAGGACAGATGGAAGGAAGGAAGGAAGGAAGGAAGGAAGGAAAGAAGTAAATCTTACCTGGCATCATCAGTGCAGCCAGCAGCAGGAAGCACACAGGACGCATGTTGACCACAGGATCAGCCATGAGTCTCTTTAGGTCTCTGGAGTCTCTGGAGAGGAACCTGGAATTAATTCTGTGTTTAAAACAAATCCTTATACCAGGGGTGTCAAACATGCGGCCCGTGGGCCAGATCCGGCCCGCTGAGGGGTCCACTCTGGCCCACTTTCCTTATTCCTCCCTTCCTTCCATCTTCCCTTCCTTCCTTCCTGTCTTCTTTTTCGTCCTTCCTTCTTTCCTGTCTTATTTTCCTTCCTCCCTTCCTTCCTTCCTCCTTCCCTCCTTTCTTCCTTCCTTCCTTGCTTCCTTCCTTAATTCCTCCCTCCCTCCCTCCCTCCCTCTTTCCTTCCTCCCTCCCTCCTTCCTTCCTTCCTTCCTTCCTTAATTCCTCCCTCCCGCCCTCCTTCCTTCTGTCCTTCCTTCTTTCCTTAATTCCTCCCTCCCTCCCTCCCTCCCTCCTTCCTTCCTTCCTTCCTTCCTTCCTCCCTCCCTCCTCCCTCCCTCCCTCCCTCCCTCCTTCCTTCTTTCCTTCCTTCCTTAATTCCTCCCTCCCTCCTCCCTCCCTCCCTCCCTCCTTCCTTCCTTCCTTCCTTCCTTCCTTCCTTCCTTCCTTCCTTCCTCCTTTCCTTCCTTCCTTAACTCAATGACAACAGGAGGGTTAAGTTTACTACTGGTGGTACAGTATACTTCCTAGTTGGGATGTAGTACTGTCCTTCTGTTTTTTCAGATTTTAATTCATTTTTTCAGTTATGGAAAGTAAGTCTGTATTTCCTCTAATAGTTGTTGGTACTTTATTCACCTCAACTGCAGAGCGTACCAGGCCTTTATTAGAAGCAGGCTTATATTAGGAAGAAGCCTTCATTTCTGATTTGCTCTGTCTGACAAGTATAGTTGCAGGAGAACCTCAAATGTAGCTACTGCCATCTTGTGGCGCTTGTACGTTACTACAAACAACAGAGATGTATATTTTTTAGCCTGAGTCTGTGATGTTATTATAGATTATTTTTACAAATTTAGCTTCTTGTGCAAACATGTAAATGACAAATAAACCTTGAACCTTGAGTTGGCTGACATAACACGCCATTTTCAAAATCTGCTAGATAGATAGATAGATAGATAGATAGATAGATAGATACACACTGCACAAACACTACCAGACATTGAACAACCGACACATACATCACACCGAGGAGGGCTGCTGGGTCCATATGGGGTTATTGGGGGAGGTTACTGAGTGCTGAGATGGCAGACGGGACCATGCTCAAATATAAAGCTTTCTGAAACAGGAAGGTGCTTTGTGACGAGAGAATAAAATTCATGACAAGGTATTTTATTAATTTATTGTTTATTTAACAATAACAATAAATACACAATATATTTATTTTAGAGCTGAGTAAAGTCCAAGTACCTCAAGACTGTACTTCAGACCCTGTGTTTCCTCAAATAATGAGAGTAATTAATTAAAAGTCTGATTTCTGATGATCTGGGGGCGAGGTCATCACAAGCTAATAAAGGCTGGCAGCACAATATAAAGGTTTACTTGTTGAATATCAGATATGAACACTGGTTTTAATTTCTTTGAAGTCTTTTTAACCCTTGTGTCGCCCTCCCGGGTCAAATTGACCCTGTCTGTTTTGACTGTTCCTTCCCTCCTTCCTTCCTTCCTTCCCTCCTTCTTTCCTTCCTTCTTCCTTTCCTCCCTTCCATCCATCCATCCATCCATCCTTCCTTCCTTCCTTCCTTCCTTCCTTCCTGCTACCTTCCTTTGTTCTTTACTCTCTCTGTCCTTCCTTTCCTTCCTCCCTTCCTTTCTTCCCTCCTTCCTTCCTTCTTCCTCCCTCCCTTCCATCCTTCCTTCCTCCTTTCCTTCTTTCCTTCCTCCCTTCCTTCCTTCCCTCCTTCTTTCCTTCTTTCTTCCTCCCTCCCTTCCATCCTTCCTTCCTCCCTTCCTTCTTTCTTCCTCCCTCCCTTCCATCCTTCCTTCCTCCTTTCCTTCTTTCCTTCCTTCCTTCCTTCCCTCCTTCCTTCCTCCTTTCCTTCCTCCCTCCCTTCCATCCTTCCTTCCTTCTTTCCTTCTTTCTTCCTCCCTCCCTTCCATCCTTCCTCCCTCCCTTCCATCCTTCCTTCCTCCCTTCCTTCTTTCTTCCTCCCTCCCTTCCATCCTTCCTTCCTCCCTTCCTTCCTTGACTCGAGGACAACAGGAGGGTTAAGTATCTACAGTTCAGTATTACTGTTGGATGTGTTTGGCCTGATTCTGGAGGTTTGTCACCGTGTAGACACAACGACCCGGCGAGTTGAGCTAATACTCTAGAAAACCTAACCCTGTATGATGGTGTGGTGTTTCAGGTCATGTGTGTTACAGCAGGGGAAAGATTGATGCAGATTATAAAGAGCAGGCAGGGACAGCTCAATGAAGATAAAGAAGTCCAGATCATCTAACCAGGAGTAGTATTAATCCACAGAGCTGTAGGTCCGGGTAACCGATAACAACAGGCTCATGATAACCATAATAATCTGACAGGGGAACAAAGGATCTGGGCCGGTTGTTAAGTAAGTGGCTGACAAAGGAATGAGTTGCAGGGCGGAGGAGGCGGAGGATGGAGTAGGTCAGCTAACTGCAGGACTGATGAGAAGTAGAAACAGGTGAGTAGACGGGGAAAGAAAGGAAAGTGTAAGGACTGGGGAGTCAGAGGGAAGTGAGCTGGGACTGGAAACAGAGAGCTGAGGATATAATAACTCATACTGCATCCAAGATCATTAACCATCCTGTTGTGCTCGAGTAGGAAGGAAGGAGGGAAGGAGGGAAGGAAGGAAGGAAGGAAGGAAGGAAGAAAGGAAAAGAGGAAGGAAGGAAGGAAGGAAGGAAGGAAGGAAGGAGGGAAGGAAGGAAGGAAGGAAGGAAGAAAGGAAAAGGAAGGAAGGAAGGAAGGAGGGAGGGAAGGAAGGAGGGAGGGAAGGAAGGAAGGAAAGGAGGGAGAAAGGAAAAGAGGAAGGAAGGAAGGAAGGAAAGAAGGAAGGAAAGGAGGGAGGGAGGAAGGAAAGGAGAGAGAAAGGAAAAGAGGAAGGAAGGAAGGAAGGAAGGAAGAAAGAAAGCGTCAAAACAGATGGGTCAATTTGACCCGGGAGCACGACAGGAAGGTTAACCATCCCACACCCAAACCTCACCGAGCTCAACCACAGAGCAGTCACACGCCTCACACAAGCAATAACTAACGACCCGGACCACCCTCTCAACCCTCACTTCACACTGCTGCCGTCTGGTCGCAGATACAGGACGACGAGATGGAGACGGGCTTCAATAAGAACTCATAACTGAAGTCAGCAGCAGTTAATCCAACATCCACTAGATGCTGCTCAGATTATTAAGTCAATATAGAAACTTTACACATAGTTTTTTAAGTTCAGAAAGCTTTATGTTTGTCATGTTAAATTGATTTTTTTGATTATTGTATAACTGAAGTCAGCAGCAGTTAATCCAACATCCACTAAAGCAGAGGTGTCAAACTCATCTTCATTCAGGGGCCACAAACAGACCAATCTGATCTCATGTGGGCCGGATCATTGAAGAGATAGAAGGAAGGAAGGAAAGAAGAAAGGAAGGAAGGACAGGAATCAGGGCAGAAAGGGAGGAAGGACAAATGGAAGGAAGGTGGGAAGGAAAGACAGGTGGAAGGAAGGAAAGAATAAAAGTGAGGAAGGAAGAAAGCAAAGGAAAAAAGGAGAGGTTGGAAAAGAAGACAGGAAGGAAAGATGAAAGGGAGGAAGGAAAGAAGACAGGAAGGAAGGAAAGAAGGAAGGAAAAAAGGCAGGAAGGAAAGATGAAAGGAAGGAAGGAAAGTGGGACCCCTCGGCGGGCCGGTTCTGGCCCACGGACCGCATGTTTGACACCCCTGCACTAGATGCTGCTCAGAGATCATTAAGTCAATATAGAAACTTTACACATAGTTTATATTTAAGTTAAATAGTCAAAATAATTAATTCAATTTCTATTTAAACTCTTATTATATTATCTAAGCTGCTCACACACAAGGGATCTCTACTCTGTTCATAGTCAGCATAAAACATGATGATCTGTCCCACTGTCCCAATTTCAACGTTACAGAACAGACAAATGGACGTTTGTTACACAAAAGACTTAACTGTGTGCTGTAACTTGTTTTTTATCCCATTAAGAAATCATTTTGGGGATTTCCAAAAGTCTAATTTGCTGGTGTGACGTGTTTGTCCCACTTTTCTCTCCAAACTAATCCTCTTATATAACTAGTTCATGTTTTATAACTCATATTTAGTCATTATGAGGTGAAATCGGAGTCCTACCTGCTCGCGGGTCGTCAGCAGCAGAGTGGATTCTCCTCGTCTCTCGTATGGAAATGAAGATTTGTGAGTCAAAGTCTCGGAGCTATTTGTTAGATATTTGCATGAGAAGCATGTGATGGTGTGTCTGAGGCCGCGTTGTTATAGTTTCGGGTTGATAAATACAACTTTAATGGGAGAGGCAGCAACACAAGTGACAAATACAACTAGTGAAGCTATTAAAGGCTCAGTCCACTCAATAATATGTTTTTCATCTTGTTACTTCAGTTGGATGATGTTCTCTGTGCTCACCTTAGAGCAGAGGAGTTAAACTCATTTCATTCAAGAGCCACAAACAGCCCAATTTGATCTCATGTGGGCCGGATCATTAAAAAGATGGAAGGAAGGAGGGAGGGAGGGAAGAAAGATATGATGGATGGACAGAATGATGGAGGGAAGAAAGGGAGGAAGGACAGAAGACAAGAAGGAAAGAAAGGGAGGAAGGAAGGAAGGAAGGAAGGAGGGTCGGTTCTGGGCCACGGGCCGCATGTTTGACATCCCTGCCTTAGATAAAGTTGTTTGTATCTGCATGATTTATGACACCAGTTGTTGTCCAATATTCAACCTGCAGCCTCCAGTGCACAAAGACACTTAAACTAGCATGTAATATATATTCAGGGAGTCCAGAAAACCTTCATAAGACACATTATTATTATTATTATTATTATTATTATTATTATTATTATTATTATTATTATTATTATTATTATTATTATGATTCATAGCAGGATATTCATATATATAAATATATATATAAGTTGCATCATGTGTGGAGAGGATCATTAAAGATGGAAACAAGCTGCTGATGAGCTGCAGGTTGGTTTCTGGTTCCAGTTTGACAGTCAAATGAGTTTCAGAGCTTCACAACTACACACTGACTTCATGCAATACACACACACACAATATACACAACTACACAACTACACACTGACTTCATGCAATACACACACACAATATACACAACTACACAACTACACACTGACTTCATGCAATACACACACACACAATATACACAACTACACAACTACACACTGACTTCATGCAATACACACACACAATATACACAACTACACAACTACACACTGACTTCATGCAATACACACACACAATATACACAACTACACAACTACACACTGACTTCATGCAATACACACACACACAATATACACAACTACACAACTACACACTGACTTCATGCAATACACACACACAATATACACAACTACACAACTACACACTGACTTCATGCAATACACACACACAATATACACAACTACACAACTACACACTGACTTCATGCAATACACACACACACACAATATACACAACTACACAACTACACACTGACTTCATGCAATACACACACACACAATATACACAACTACACAACTACACACTGACTTCATGCAATACACACACACACACACAATATACACAACTACACACTGACTTCATGCAATACACACACACACAATATACACAACTACACACTGACTTCATGCAATACACACACACACAATATACACAACTACACAACTACACACTGACTTCATGCAATACACACACACACACAATATACACAACTACACACTGACTTCATGCAATACACACACACACAATATACACAACTACACAACTACACACTGACTTCATGCAATACACACACACACAATATACACAACTACACACTGACTTCATGCAATACACACACACACACACAATATACACAACTACACACTGACTTCATGCAATACACACACACACAATATACACAACTACACAACTACACACTGACTTCATGCAATACACACACACACAATATACACAACTACACAACTACACACTGACTTCATGCAACACACACACACACACAATATACACAACTACACAACTACACACTGACTTCATGCAATACACACACACACAATATACACAACTACACAACTACACACTGACTTCATGCAAGACACACACACACACACACACACACACAATATACACAACTACACACTGACTTCATGCAAGACACACACACACACAATATACACAACTACACAACTACACACTGACTTCATGCAATACACACACACACACACAATATACACAATATACACAACTACACACTGACTTCATGCAATACACACACACACACACAATATACACAACTACACAACTACACACTGACTTCATGCAATACACACACACACACAATATACACAACTACACACTGACTTCATGCAATACACACACACACAATATACAATATACACAACTACACACTGACTTCATGCAATACACACACACACACAATATACAATATACACAACTACACAACTACACACTGACAGCATGTTCTTGTTTGTTTTGTTTTTTTCAACTTTTATTAAGAAATGTAAAAAACAAGCAAAACAATATCAGAGAAGAAGAAGAAGCATGATAACACCTAACACTCACTAACACTCACTAACACTCACTAACACTCACTAACACCAAGATATGAACATTTCAAGGGGCACATTTTTGATAAAAGTGGGGACAGTTTTAGGAAGGGGGGGACAATTTTTTAAAAAGCGGGCACATTTTTTAAAAGTGGGGACTTTTTTAGGAAGGGGGGACATTTTTTAAAAGGTGGGGACAGTTTTAGGAAGGGGGGGGCATTTTTTAAAAAGTGGGGACAGTTTTAGGAAGGGGGGGCATTTTTGAGAAAGGGGGGGGGGCAGTTTTTAGGAAGGGGGACATTTTTAGGAACAGGGGACATTTTCTCAAAAAGCAAGGACATTTTTGAGAAAGGGGGACATTTTTAGGAAGGGGGGGCATTTTTTAAAAAGTGGGGACATTTTTAGAAAGGGGGACATTTTTAGGAAGGGGGCGCAGTTTTGAGAAAGGGGGGGACAGTTTTAGAAAGGGGGACATTTTTAGGAAGGGGGGACATTTTTGAGAAAGGGGGGGACAGTTTTTAGGAAGGGGGACATTTTTAGGAATGGGGGACATTTTCTCAAAAAGCAAGGACATTTTTGAGAAAGGGGGACATTTTTAGGAAGGGGGGACATTTTTAGGAAGGGGGGGCAGTTTTTAAAAAATGGGGACATTTTTAGAAAGTGGGGACATTTAGTAGAAAGATAATCTTAAAGTTGTAAAGGAAGTGTTAGCTGAGCATTGTAATCACAGTTTATATGAATAAGATAAAATATTCCTTTATTATTCTCATGATGGGGAAAGTTGCAGTATTACAGCAGCAGAGTGGACAGTAATAATAAAAAAAAGAATAAAGAACAATAAATAAGAAGAACAATAAAAAAAAACAATTGCAGAAAAATAAATCTAATAAAATAATCGTAACTTTATGTATAATAGTAATATTAATGTTGAGTGATAATATAGCTGAGTTTTATGGTTTGGATGTTTGATTTAAAGAGATTACTATTATTTATTTATTGGTGATGGTTTCTGTGTTTGTAGCATGACGTCATCAAGACTCCTGCATGTTTCTTTCATAATTGACATTTTTAATATGTTATTATTTAATCACCGGATACATTTGCGTCCATTATATCTCACATAACATTATCAGAATTAGAACATAAACCTAAATTGAACCAGCCGTGTGTCAGTTCAAAACTCATGTGGCCCGTACGGGGATCGAACCCGCGACCTTGGCGTTATTAGCACCACGCTCTAACCAACTGAGCTAACCGGCCTCACACATGCGCACTGACGCTGTTTACTGACTGATGTGTGTAATGACTGGGAACAACGTGACATAACGTAAAGTATGTTGCTGTTAATAAAACTTATTCTTAAAGATAGCTTCTGAGTCATTAGTTATTTAACCTTCCTGTCGTCCTCCCGGCTCAAATTGACCCCGTCTGTTTTGACTGTTCCTTCTTTCCTTCCTCCCTTCCCTCTTTCCTCCCTCCCTCCTTCTCCCTTCCTTCCTCCCTCCTTCTTTCCTTCCTTCCCTCCTTCCTTCCTTCCTTTCCTTCCTCCCTTCCTTCTTTCCTCCCTCCCTCCTTCTCTCTTTCTTTCCTCCCCCTACCTTCCTCCCTTCCTTCTTTCCTCTGTCCTTCTTTCTTTCCTTCCTCCCTTCCTCTTTTCCTTTCTCCCTCCCTCCCTCCCTCCCTTCCTTCCTTCCTTCCTTCTTTCCTCCCTCCCTCCTTCTCCCTTCCTTCCCTCCTTCCTTCCTTCCTTTCCTTCCTCCCTTCCTTCTTTCCTCCCTCCCTCCTTCTCTCTTTCTTTCCTCCCCCCTACCTTCCTCCCTTCCTTCTTTCCTCTGTCCTTCTTTCTTTCCTTCCTCCCTTCCTCTTTTCCTTTCTCCCTCCCTCCCTCCCTTCCTTCCTTCCTTCCTTTCCTTCCTCCCTTCCTTCTTTCCTCCCTCCTTCCTTCTCTCTTTCTTTCCTCCCTCCCTCCCTTCCTTCCTTCCTTCCCTTCCTTCCTTCCTTCCTTCTTTCCTCCCTCCCTCCTTCTCTCTTTCTTTCCTCCCCCCTACCTTCCTCCCTTCCTTCTTTCCTCTGTCCTTCTTTATTTCCTTCCTCTCTTCCTTCTTTCCTCTGTCCTTCTTTATTTCCTTCCTCCCTTCCTCTTTTCCTTTCTCCCTCCCTCCCTTCCTTCCTTATTTCCTCCATCCTTCCTTTCCTTCCTTCCTCCCTTTCTTCTTTCCTTTCCTCCCTTCCTTCCCTCCTTTCTTTCCTTCTTCCTCCCTTCCTTCCTTGACTCGAGGACAAGAGGAGGGTTAAAGGATGTTTCCTCTGATGTCAAACTAAACTAAGTAAATCAATAAATGAAATGATATAAGAATATTAAATAGACTGTAATCTCTCTGCAGAAGAAGAGGCAGACTTGTTACTAGGCTACTTGTTGATTTTTATTTATTTTTTATGAGCGTTTCTTTCAAACCTGAAAATGATTGGTTGTGTTAATATTTGTTTTCATCAAATCCATTAATAAAAAAAATAATGTGTGAAGCTGCTGTAGTGACTTATTTAATGTCCCTTCTACACTCTGACAGCTGAACACTCGGATCCTCTTACATCAGAGGTCTTCAACAGGAGGTCCGCGGAGGTACTGCAGGGGGGTCGCAAAAGTTTTGGTTGATTACACATTTTTTTATATTCCCCTTCGCAAATTTTTTCCACAACTTGAAATATCTTTAACCCTCCTGTTGTCCTTGAGTCAAGGAAAGTAGAGAGGATGAAGGAAGGGAAGAGGAAGGAAGGAAAAGAACGATGAAAGGAAGGAAGGGAGGAAGAAGAAAGAAAGGAAAGGAGGGAGGAAGAAAAAAGGAAAGGATGAAGGACGGAAGGAAGGAAAGCAAGGAGGATGGAAGGAAAGGAGGGAGGAAGGAAGGAAGGGAGGAAGAAGGAAGGAAGGAAGGAGGAAAGGAGGGAGTAAGGAAGGCGGTAAGGAAGGAGGGAGGGAGGAAGGAAAGAAGGAAGGAAGGAAGGAAAGGAAGGAGAGAAGGAGGGAAGGAAAGGAGGGAGCAAGGAAAGGAAGGAAGGGAGGAAAGAAGACACAAAGGTTAAATACAAATCCAACACACTGCAGTGAACAGACACATGGAGGCAGAAGACGTCTCGCACACATTCAGCGACACACACGAGCTCTTTCAAGCTGGGCACCGGTTCACTCACAACACCTGTTCCCGCCAACGAGGAGGACCCGCCCCCTATCGCTGCTGCGCCAATCACGAGACCGTATACCTTGCACATCCCAACTCTCCCGGAAGTTCCTGGAGTCTCCCGCATATTGATCATATTGATAGCTGATAGCGGCTCCTTGACGCCCCCCCCCCCCCCCCGAACGGACCCCTCTGAAATGACTTTTTGCAGGTTTGGTATTATTTGAATATCTTAGTATTTAACCTTCCTGTCGTCCTCCAGGGTCAAATTGACCCCGTCTGTTTTGACTGTTCCTTCCTTCCTTCCATCTGTCCTTCCTCTCTCCTTCTCTCTTTCTTTCCTTCTTCTCTCTTTCCTCCCTTCCTTCTATCCTTCCTCTATCCCCCTTTCTTCCTTCCTTCTGTTCTTCCTCCCCCCTACCTTCCTCTCTTTCTTCTTATCTTTCCTCCCTTTCTTCTTTCCTCCTACCTTCCTCCCTTCCTTATTTCCTTTCCTCCCTTCCTTCCTCCATCCCCCTTTCTTCCTTGTCATTCCTTCCTTTCTCTCTCCTTCCTTCCTTCCTTCCCTCCCTTCCTCCCTTGACTCGAACACAACAGGAGGGTTAATGCACAATAACAAGGTGTGTTATACATGATGGCACTGTAGGACCAGTTTAATATAAAACACCATTTTATACTATATATATAAGTAGGGGGTCCTCGCTCCATCTCTCCTTTGGGTTCAAATCTCTCAAGTTTGGGTCCTTGGCCTGGAAAACGTTGAAGACCCCTGTTTTAAACTATAATATAAGATAATAAAACATGTTGCTGTTAATAAAACTTATTTTTAAAGATAGCTTTTGAGTTATGAGTTATTTAAAGGATGTTTCCTCATAATATCAAACTAAACTAATTAAATCAATAAATGAAAGGCACACTTTTATTTTTTTTTATGAGCGTTTCTTTCAAACCTGAAAATGATTGGTTGTGTTAATATTTGTTTTCATTCATTAAATATAATGTGTGAAGCTGCTGGTGATTTATTTAATGTTTAAACTCTTCCAGCTGAACACTCTGATCCTCACATGAATCCCTGCTGTGCTCACATCAGCCACCGGGGGGCGCCGTTTCCTCTCTGAGCCTCAGTAACCAATCACTTCATTACTGTTCAACAGTTCTGATTTCCTGTTAAACTATTATCACACACACACACACACACACACACACACACACACACACACACACACACACACACACACACACACACACACACACACACACACACACATTGTGTAACTGTTATCTAACTGACTGTCAGAGAATCACTCTGAACATAAAATAGGACACTGAAGTGTGACTGTGAGTTTGTTCTGTCTTTGTGAGGACACAGGAGAGGGTTACACCTGAGAAAGGGGGACAGTTTTAGGAAGGGGGAATTTTTTTTAGAAAGTGGGCACATTTTTGAGAAAGGGGGACATTTTCTTAAAACATGGGGGCATTTTTAGGAAGGGGGACATTTTTAAAAAGTGGGGACATTTTTTACAAAGGGGCCATTTTTTTTAAAAAAGTTGGGACATTTTTGAGAAAGGGGGACAGTTTAAGGAAGGGGGACATTTAAAAAAAAAGTGGGGACATTTTTTTTTACAAAGTGGGGACATTTTTAGGAAGTTGTGACATTTCTAGAAGGTGGGGACATTTTCTTAAAAAGTGGGGACATTTTTAAAAAGCAGGGGCATTTGTTAGAAATTGAAATGAAGACATCTTTACGGTGTGAGGACATTTCTAGAAAGTGACGTGAGGATTAAGACGAGACATTTGAAGTGAGGCCATTTTTTAAAAACATGAGGACCATTTTAGGGGAAGTGAGGACATTTTCAGAGACTAGGGAAATTCATTTTTGGAAAACTAAAGACATGTTGGGACATTTTTAGGACATGAGGACATTTTGGATATATTTAAAGGCCTCAGATTTGTTTTTATAGTCTCAGGTTGGAGGCTGGGACATGAATTATATCAGAGACGGTCCTCACAAATAAAGAACTGTGTGTGTGTGTGTGTGTGTGTGTGTGTGTGTGTGTGTGTGTGTGATTGCTGTCCTCACACACTGATGCACGTGCATGAACGTCTGAATGTGTGTGTGAGCATGTCTCATGTCTTTAATCTCTAATCTGACTCTGGATTACATTTTGCAGGAAGACTCGAATAATGACATCATTGTGTAGACGAGGCCCCGCCCCCTTCTGATGACATCACACATTCTGAGGCCAGATGGAGGTTTTTAAAGAGCTCACACACTCACACACACTCACACACACACACTTCATCTCTCAGGCTGACAGCAGGAACATGGCCACATTCGTCTCAGTGAGTAAAGACATTTTAAATCTTTCATTTCAATCGTTTTTTAAATATTTGAGTGTTTTATTCTCTAAAAGCAGCGATAGAGTTATTTATAAGTGATGTGAGGAGATGATCTGTAGAGACATTAGGAACGTTTCTGTTATTTAATAAGAACAGAAAATGTTGTTTATTCACTTCCTGTGTTTTCTTGATGTCAAATTAAAGCTTTTTTAAAATCTTATTTATACAGATGTATGTTATAGTTCATTATAGTTCAGAGGTGGACACAAAAATAACAACACCTGCTAAATATTATATAGATTCATTTTAGGGTTTGGCAAATTATGGGACTCTGTTTTATTGTATTGAATATTATATTATACTATATTATATTGTATTATATTGTGTTATAAGTTTTCTTGATATTTTGCCTCAGAAATGGGTTAAAACTGGCAAAACTCAGATTATGTTTATTAAAGTATTTCCTGATATTAATATCTTTAAATTGGTTCAATTTATCATTCCATCAATCTTCATTTGCACCTTTTATAGATGAGTGTGATTTTACAGATTATACATAAGAAGATAATTAAAACCATATAAATATAAACATTAAAACAATATGACACTAATGCACAAAAGAAATAAAAAATAAATGTACTTATTTCATTATTTAAGTAAAAAAGTGAATAAAATGTTTTGTTTTGCACTTTTCAAATGTGCCTTCACAATAAAACATGTGAAGCAATAAAAGATTAAAAGAGAAACAAATAGTAAAATAAACAAATAAATAAATAAATAAAGCTTGTAAACCATTTTTAATAGAACTAGGTTAATCTTTATAATCACAGGAAACTAAAACATCTCTGCATGTTTATGTGTAATATTTAAATGTATTAATTAATTCATGCATTGACGACTCTTAACCTTGTTACTTTATTAAATGGTACTTTAATTGGTGACTACTTCAGTAACAGAGCATTTCTCTTTTATTATTAGATTCATCTTTAGGTTTTAACAACAAAAAGAGAAATATAACAAGATTAATAAAGAGAGGAGAGAAAAAACATAAAAATGGAAGGAACAGCCAAAACAGACGGGGTCAATACATTAAAATGTAAATGATAAATATCTGAGACAGAAACATGACTGAATATGATTCTTATGACCATAGATAGAAACTGTGCTGAGTGATCTGGGTGTTTCTGTGCCGGCCGGCAGCAGTTAAAGGAGGCGCAGCTCTAATTAAAGCAGGAAGTAGGTCTCTGTTCTATTTAGACTGAAGCTCCTCTGAGATGTGCTGACAGGAAACATCACAAACCAGACCAGTGATTTGCCTTGTCATCCAGTCATGTAGGTAAATGAAAGAGTGAAATACAATACTCAAGTACCAGTCAATTAAATATATATCAATATATACTCACATATAAATATACTAGACTGACTTTTAGACTTCTAGTCTTAAAGAACCCAAAATAAACAATCTGTTATGTGTCATATTGATTTATTAAAGACTGTGTAAAGCATTTCAACCATTTAGATTTGAATTGTGGAGCTAGGATTAGCATAAACCCGCCCCTGCTGCTGTAGAGGTATAAATACATTCAGCACACACTACTACTACAGTCTACAGTTAGCCTGTTAGCTGCGTTAGCCACCAAGCTAGCAGCCGAGTTAGCAGCCGAGGTAGCAGCCTAGCTAGACGTCGAGCTAGCAGCTGAGCTAGCCGCCAAGTTAGTAGCAGAAAGCTCTCAGACCTAGCGTCCATGTTTCTGGTAGAGGTGGTGACTTTGATTGACAGGTGACACTTGGTAAGGGGGCGGGGCTTCAGCGAACTCGGAGGCCACGCCCACAGCGTTTGGGAGCAGAGAAAGAGGCTGATTTTTACACAACTTTGAAGCCTAATTTCATATATTTGGCGATTTTTTTAATCATTCAAATTTGGCAGGGTGGTTAACAACACACTTTTTAAAGGCCTTGTACAGGTTGTTTAAATGTAAGGAGCGTTAAGACACATTTTTCCAATTTCAGCTCTGACTGAGAGTATCATGTGACTTCAGAGTTAAAAGAGATTAACTAAGGAGGCAGCATCTGTAAATTAAACCATGTCTCTCTCTGTGCTTGGACTTCAGTTGGCGACGTGTCACCACTGTCCCGTCGCTTCGTCTCGTCGCGGTCTGATCTACAGAGACTCTCTGACGGCTCTGTCCAAGAACCTGAGGGCCCCTGGGAGTCCTCACTGGCCCCTAGGACCCCAGCGGCAGGGCCTCGACCTCCACTACAGACACCACTGCAGACTCAACAGGTAAAAACACCTGCAACATCTGCAACACCTGCAACATCTGTAACAGCCACATGGACAGACATGCTAATGCGTGATGATGCAGTACACATGAATACATCAGTAGTATTGTAGTATTGGTACTAGCTGTAGCAGTAATAACAGCAGGAGTACAACCAGTACCTGTAGTTCTGGTAGTAGTTATATCAGTAGCATTAGTAGTAGTGATACTTGATGTAGTAGCAGTAGTAGAAGAAGTAGAGGTATCAGTGATAGTAGCATCAGTAGTTGCAGCAGTAGTAATAACAGTAGTATTAGTAGAGTAGTAACAGTACAACAGTAGAAATAATGTAGAAGTAGCAGAAGTTGGACTTAACTGTAGGAACAGTAGTATTTGCAGTTCCCTAAGAAGTAGCATTAGAAGTAGTATTACTGCAGCAGTAGCAGTGGTAGTAATTATAGTAGAAGTATTAGCAGTAGTGATATTAGTAGTTGCTGCAGCAGTAATGACAGTAGAGCTATAGTAGTAATGTAGTAGTAGCAGAAGTAGGATTTGTAGTGGTGGCAATAATAACTGTAGTAGGAGCAGTAGAGGAACTGGTAGTACTGGTATTTGCAGTATTCAAAGTAGTAGTATTAGAGGAAATTAAAGGGAAGTAGTAGAAGAAGTAATAACAGTAGTAGTGGTACGGCAGTAGTAGCAGTGGTCATAGTAATGGTAGTAGAACAGCAGCAATAATGACAATAGTGTAATGGTAGTAATGTAGTAGTACCAGTACTGCTGTCTCTCAGTATGTTGTCCTCACTACAGTGTAGCAACTGCAGCTATCCAACTAGCTAAACTCTTCTCTGCAAATGATTGACTTGAGGCATAGTGAGCTTTTCTTTGCTGTTTACTGTTCCTCTTTTGTATCATTATACAGGGCAGAGTGAAAACTGTAACATAAAAATACAAAAATCTGCATTTTACTTTTCAACATGTGCTTTTTCTCATTGTAAATACATATAAATTAAATATTTTAAAACAACCAATCAAATCCTTTTTCGTGTAAATAATATATCCTTTTTTAACAATTATTTATATTCAAACATGAAATTATCTACTTACGACATTGCCTCTGTGGCGTTTACAGCATGAATTGTTTGGTAGCTTCTTCACTACTAACAGGAAGCGAATTGTACACATGCAACTCCCTCCGTAGAGAAAACCCATTTCAAAATAAAATACATTTCAAAATTAAAGCATATACAAACTTAAGCCATAAAGGCAACACACTCAGATCTCACTGTTTTAATCAGTGAAATGAATGTATTCTGTTTGGGAAGATCATGCTACTGTTGAAAGCATCAGAAAAAGCTAGTAATTAGCACTTGAGTTGACCTCTCTGCGTTTTCATTCTTTCCTCTCAGACCTGATCTCCCAGAATCCATTGCTCTGGCCCACTCTAAGCCGTCCGGCAGCATGAAGCACCTGGTCCTGGCTCACCTGAGGAAGCTGCTGACGCTCGGCCCCGCCCAGCGAAGCCTCCACCTGCCGGCCGACCTCCAATCAGCTCCAGGAGAGCCGGCAGCGATGATGGTGAGGAGGAGGAGGAGGACTGTGCTGAGCTGAGCTGCTGGACCACCAGAGGGAGCTGGAGGGTTACGTTAGTCCAAACCAGAGACTCTTAGATCTGAGGGTGAAACTAAGGACTGCAGCTGGAAATAAAACTGATTTGCCCTCAACACTGTCCTACATCTGCAGGATGAACCAGATTCAGGTCCCATCAGTGTTGGAGCTCATTAACGCTCCACAGCCCTGCATCCAGGACCCAACATCTGCATCCAGGACCCAACATCTGCAGCTAGCACCCAACATCTGCAGCCAGGACCCAACATCTGCAGCTAGCACCCAACATCTGCAGCCAGGACCCAACATCTGCATCCAGGACCCAACATCTGCAGCCAGATCCCAACATCTGGAGCCAGAACCCAACATCTGCAGCCAGGACCCAACATCTGCAGCCAGGGCCCAACATCTGCAGCCATGACCCAACATCTGCAGCCAGGACCCAACATCTGCAGCCAGAACCCAACATCTGCAGCCAGGACCCAACATCTGCAGCCAGAACCCAACATCTGCAGCCAGGACCCAACATCTGCAGCCAGGACCCAACATCTGCAGCTAGGACCCAACATCTGCAGCAAGCACCCACCATCTGCATCCAGGACCCAACATCTGCAGCCAGAACCCAACATCTGCAGCCAGCACCCAACATCTGCAGCCAGGACTCAACATCTGCAGCCAGCACCCAACATCTGCAGCCAGCACCCAACATCTGCAGCCAGGACTCAACATCTGCAGCCAGCACCCAACATCTGCAGCCAGCACCCAACATCTGCAGCCAAGACTCAACATCTGCAGCCAGGACTCAACATCTGCAGCCACCCAACATCTGCAGCCAGGACCCAACATCTGCAGCTAGCACCCAACATCTGCAGCTAGCACCCAACATCTGCAGCCAGGACCCAACATCTGCAGCTAGCACCCAACATCTGCAGCCAGGACCCAACATCTGCATCCAGGACCCAACATCTGCAGCCAGATCCCAACATCTGGAGCCAGGACCCAACATCTGCAGCCAGGACCCAACATCTGCAGCTAGGACCCAACATCTGCAGCAAGCACCCAACATCTGCATCCAGGACCCAACATCTGGAGCAAGCATCCAACATCTGGAGCAGAGACTGAGAGAAGAGAGGAGGACAGACAGCAAAGCATCATTCATACCCAGAATTGAAGTCAAAGTTATTCATAAAACACGTTTAAAAACAGACCAAAGTGTAAAATCAAAATAATAGAAACAAAAAAACATGAATGAACACACAAGACTTTTTATGTAACAGCTTGTAAAACCCCCAAATGTCTTTTATTCTGAAATTTAATGACTTTTCCTAATGTGGCCCAAAATGTACAAAAATTAAAATATTTTAAATGTTATATTTTTGTATAGATGGTCCAAATGTTTGTCATTGAGGCTGTTCTGGGTCAGATTATCTCTGTATCTATGTCCATGTGTTGTAGTGAAATGAATAGTTAATAGTTTTAATAAGATAGTAGTTATGAGGATGTATTTTTATGATGTAGCAGTGAAGACTGATGGCTCTAATGGTTCTACAATAAACCCCACACTTCCACAAAGCTCTGCTCATTTTACCTTTACATAGAAAATAACATTTAACCACCAAAAAAAATCAATAACAGCAGCAGGGAGGAAGGTTTCACAGCTTTTAATTGGAACGTCAGAATAAGAGTTAAGGAGCTGTCAGTCACACCTGGAGGCTTTCAGGAGCAGAGATCTTGACAATAATGAGGTAAATATTGGACTGATGGACTCTGAAACACTCGACGCACGTTTGAAGCTGTTCATGGAAGCCTGACCTCTCACTGAAAATGATCCTGTAGGTCTTAAAATCAGCAAAAAACAACAAATAACCTGAAGATATTATTATTATTATTTTTATTATGAGCTGGAGAAGTGATGACGTTAATTCAGTTCAGTGGATAGTTAGATATGTAAGATGGCAAAAAGTGGAATTAGCTGCTGTCTGCTTCCTGGCAATTAAAAAAAACCCAACCTAATACTGTTGCTATGACGACGTTTCAAACATAGACACATTTCTCCATCACGTTTAACCCTTCACATTCTGACCGCCATTAAAACACCCAAAATTACGTTTTCTTTTATTTTGAAATTTGATTACTTTTCCTAAAGTGGCCCAAAACGCACAAACATTTTAATATATTAAATGTTCTACTTTCCTCTAATTATCTCCGTATCTATGTCCATGTGTTTTAGTGAAATGAATAGTTAATAGTTTTAATAAGATAGTAGTTATGAGGATGAAGACTGATGGCTCTAATGGTTCTACAATAAACTCCACACTTCCACAAAGCTCTGCTCATTTTACCTTTACATTAAATACATTTCCATCATTATGTCTATGTTCTATTTTCATGTCTGAGGTAAAATAGGACATGATATTGTTTGATAGGAGATGTTTAGTCTCTCTGCTCTCTGAGACATGAATCAAGCTTTAATCACATTTATTGATCAGTCAGATTATTGACTATTGATGCTTTCTAAACACATCTGTGCTTCAATGTTTGGTAGAAACACTTTTTATGAGGAGAACAAACTGTGAGGAGAGAATATGAACAGTATGTAAAGGGTTAAAGTTGATCATCAGTTATATTTGTTTTGATTTAAAAGTGCAGCAAAGAAACTATTTTTCCATCCAGAGTCTTTCAGGAATCCTTCAGATGGACAGGAAGTTGTTAAAAATCTTTCTGGCTGATTCACAGACTGTTTTTTTTTCCTTTTCTCTTTTTAAACAGATGTTTATCTCTGTGACTCACGTGTGATGGTGATGAATGAGGAATGACTTTTAACTGTTATTTAATTTATGTTTTGTATTGATTAACTATGTTTATAATGGGAGCGTACCTATGTTCCCCGGGTCCTATGTTCCCCGAGCGCGGCTAACTCGGTTGCTAGCTCAGCTGCTAACTCGGTTGCTAGCTCGGCGGCTAACTCGGCTGCTAGCTCGGCTGCTAGCTCGGCGGCTAACTCGGCTGCTAACTCAGCTAACTGGCTAACTGTAGATGGGATCATCCCTATGTTCCCCGCTTTGTATGTGACCTGGTGAACATAGCGATGATCCCGTTTATGATAAGGGTTTAACTCTCAGTGACAGTATGTCAGCTATTTTATCCTTCACATTTCAATCTGACACATTTGAGATTTTTTTTTTCAAACTGTATGTTTCTGCTGTTGGAGGATCAGACAGTTAGTTAGTTTTTATTTATTTATTCAGTTTTAAATTATGGCTGCAAAAATAAGATTATCCTCATTATGTCACAGAGTTAAAGTATCAGGATGTGACATCAGAAAACATTCATGTGTTCTTTAGAAAATCAGACACTTAGAAAATAAGTTCAATTCATTTCCATCTTCTGCTGCTGCTTGTTTGTGTCAGACGGTTTCTATGTATAATAATTACTCCTTTTTTTCTTCCTTCCCTCCTTCCTCAGTCTCTACTTCTCTCTTTCTTTCCTCTGTCCTTCTTTCCTACCTTCCTCCCTTCCTTCTTTCCTCTGTCCTTCCTTCCTTCCTTCCTTCCTTCCTTCCTTCCATCTGTCCTTCCTTCCTTCCTTCCTACATTCCTTCCTACTTTCTATCTGTCCTTCCTTTCTCCCTCCCTACTTTCCTTTCTGATTCCTTCCTTCCTTCCATCTGTCCGTCTTTCCTACCTACCTTCCTCCCTTCCTTCTTTCCTCTGTCCTTCCTTCTTTCTTCCTTCTTTCCTTTGTCCTTCCTTCCTTCTTTCTCCCTCCCTCTCTTCCTTCCTTTCTTGAGGACAACAGGAGGGTTAATGTTACTTACTCTATACTTCTTTTTTAGTGTATTTATTTCTCTTCTCTGTGTTGACAGGACGGCTGCAGTTTAGAAATGTCTGGAGTTTAGAAATGGGGACACGAACTCCCTGCAGGTTATTAAAAACCTCCAAATTGAGAGATAATTGTGCACACATCCCATCCTATATTTATACCAGATGTAGGACGACAGATTTAAAACAGAGGGGAAAAAGAGAGAGAGTGTCCTCACTCTGGATTTTAGGTCCCAAAAACTTGATTTGACTGAAAGAGGAAAAGTTTTGACCTTCATGGGGAAAATAACAACATTAGATAAGATCAGCTGCAAGGTGTTCACATTACAGGTGCATCATCTGAATACAGGTACGGCCAATTCCTGAAATAGTAAAACACACAATGAGCTGTGGTCAGTCAGTAAGAGACAGACATGCAAAGAAGGAAAAGTCATAAAGGCTCAGTCATGTTTATGTCTCCATGTGGTTTATTTAAATTTAAAGAGTTAAAATGTGAAAATAAACGTATGAATAACTTCACACATTCTTTTTTTGTGGACCCAGCATCAAATTTCTGCTTTTAATCCATTTAGAGAGAATATATTAGAGGATTATGGTAAAAATGTCTAAGTGGTGTAACCATAAAAACACCATATCAACTAGTTTGGCATGATCTTACATTATAACTTTTATATTAAATAAAGCTAATGGAATACTATTGTTCTAAATATTACATTTAATCTGGGTAACCATGGAGACCAGGAAACATTTACATTATTAGTATAAGTCCACTTAACCCTCGTGTTGTCCTCCCGGGTCAAACTGACCCCGTCTGTTTTGACTGTTCCTTCCTTCCTTCCTTCCTTCCTTCCTTCCTTCCTTCCTTCCTCTGTCCTTCCTTCCTCCCTCCTCCCTTCCTCTCTTCCTTCTTTTCTTTCCTCCCTCCCTCCTTTCCTTCCCTCCTTTCCTTCCCTCCTTTCCTTCCCTCCTTCCTTTCTTCCTTGACTCGAGGACAACAGGAGGGTTAAATACACTGTAGGTGATAAAATATTTAATATCTATCATTCTTTTGTGATTACACCATTTGACATTTTCAGGAGCATTCAGTCTTACTTTTGGTAAAAAAAAATGGTTTAAATGTCATTTAAATGATATAAAACCAACAAAAATACTAAATGTACATTTTACCAAACCTGATGCTGCTTTTTAAACTATTTAAACACATTTTCTCCCTTTGTTTGTCACTGACCCTAAATTATATATCAAATGAAATAAAAGTGAAGTAGTATCGTACACACAAAACTTTATTGCACTATTTATACATCACTGTCCATAAAACTACCACACTGGTTGTTAAAAAGGAGAAATCAGAGGTGGAGATGGTTGGTTTTGCATTTCCTGGCTCCATAATGTCTAAGAGGTCAAAGTTCATATTGAGAGTGTAAAACATGTGATGAGTCCTTTAGTTTGTTCTGTGACACTCTGAATGTGAGCTGCTGTCGATGCGTGAGCTTAAATACTTAGAAGATGATTTCACTGTCAATGAACACATGATCCTTCGCCATCATAGGGTTTATATAAGCTAACCGCATCCTGACTGCAGCTGTGTTTTAGTCACAAAATGTTGAACTGTTCCTTTAAAGGTAGGGTTGGTAATGTTGGAAAGCTAGCAAGAGAGCTAGCAAGATTTGAAAATAGCACCTCCTCCTGCCTCCTCTAAGCTCAACCCCGCTGCTCCCCCTCCCGTCAGTGAGTCCGTCCAAGCCACGCCCCCACAAACTGGAACGCGCACACTGCTGCAGGGAGGAGAGGAGAGCTAACCTAACGAGCTAGCCATTTCCAAGTATTTTGGACAACAACCAAACAGACTCATGTCTCATTTACCTGTAAGTAAACTATATTATTATGTTTTTTGTTTGTTTTATAGCACATCAGTCTGTGCAGATTCAGACCCGGGTCAGACCCGGATCCCGGGTCTGAATTTGCTGAATCTCCCTAAGACCCATCAGCTAAATTACATTGTAATAACTGTTACGTGTTTTTCACTGACAAACGTGTATTTTATGTTTTTATTAGTCACGTAGCATATCTGCTATGTTTTTTATTGACAATTATACACGGTGATGCAGAAGTGTTAGGAAAGTAAATTTGGGCCAATATCTCAATTTTACTATAAAACTTAGACACTTATGCTACTAGGCTAACGCTATGTTTGTTGTTTCATTGTTAGAGTTTACACGATGAGAGCACTGGCTCAGACCCGAGCTACAGTCCTGAACCGAGCACGTCTTCAGCTCCAAGGGGACGCGGTCGTGCTAGAGCCAGAGGAGGCCGTGCTAGAGGGGATGCAAGGGGCAGAGGCCGAGGAACTTGAGGTCAAGGACGTGGAGCAAGCCGGACTGCGACCGGAGAGCTTTTAGAAGATGAGGATATTCAACGAGTGGAGAATCTGCAAGCTCAAAGAATTGCAGATGAGCAGGTAGCCTTTCTAAAATAGCCTCTTTTTTCCTGATCTCAACATTATCAAGAACTGTAAACAATGACCTGCCATTTACTGTGAACACAACACTTCTGAGTTTATTGTCATTCATAAACTGTTAAAGAATATAATACTATAATATAAACACATGAAACTTTCAACTCTGGTCCGGCAACATACCAAAAATATAATAAATGAAATTACAATATTAGTAATAATAAAGGACAAGATGGTGAGAGTCTAATCTTCTTGATGAACTATTTTTTACAGGCTAGAATTGAACGACTGAGATTGGAAGAATCTCATCAGTTGCTTCAGATCAAGAGACCCAAGCCTCATGTTTGATGTCCTGCAGATGCTCCTCCACCAGGCCCTCCAGCTCCATGTCTACCTACATGGTGTGTGTGCAGGAAGTGCCGTGAGATGCCCACAGATCTAGAAAAAAAGTGCTGTGGGCAACAACCTGCTTCCTAACCCTCACCTGGAAGTATACATTTTACATTTTAAATTTGGTCTTTTATTTATATTTTGTCAGTTTTTAATAAAAAATTGAAAATGATGAATGCCTTTCATTTGACTATTTCTGCAAAAGAAGCAATATATTTTCTCACCACCACATTAAAAATAAGTGATTACAGAATAATTACAACAAAATTGGTATAACCCTTTTTATTGTTACATAAATAATCTGTACATTTTCAACATGAGTATATCTACACATTGGAAAAGGTGTTTCCAGGTAAGGCAGACAGGTCAGGCTGTGTGTAGGGAGTATTTGTCAGCGGTGGTGATCTATTCCTTTGGCAGTGATTTACCTTTAGGAAGAATATCACAATTACACATCAATAATGAATACATTTTTGAGATAATCAAAGAATAAGAATACTTAGAGCTTTATTTCCCATTTATTTTGCACATAATTATGTTAGAACTTCTTCATCAAACTACAATATTGTAAGAAAACTCACCTAGGCCTCTGCTGAGTTGGGTCTGCAAAAGCTGTATGCTTTTGAGCTTAGTGGGGGTAGCATACTAGAGGTGTCAACGAGGGGGGGGGGTGCTGCAGTAATGGCTGGGCTGGGGGAGGGACAGATGTCTGCTCAAACCAGTTGAAGAATTAACATCATCTCATCACATCACGTCATCTCTGTGAAGATTACAAAATTAGAAAATACTGTCAACATACATTTACTCTTCATTCATAGAGGACAAACCACAGAACTTTTTATATGTAGGAATAGAAGTCTTGGGTTTGGCAGTTGGACCAAAGGAGCATAAAGATTGATATAAACTGTTGAGAAGATCCTCAGTTTGTTTCTATCCTCTCTGCATAGCATCTACCAGAGTATAGTCCATAGACAAGCTTGTAGCATGATCAATTACTCCACCAACACCCCAACACCACACACAGTTAGAGGTACAACTTATGCTAGCTGTGTTTTATTTTAATGTTGATGGTTGTTGTTGTTGATGTTAACAACTCAGTGTGAAGTGCTGGACCTCCTAAGGTGAAGGACAGGTTTTATCCTCAGGCCATCATATTTCTCAAAATAT